>NC_134357.1:414102953-414402953 GCF_048569485.1 Anomaloglossus baeobatrachus | reverse complement strand
GGTTGTGCCTCCAACCAGGCATCCGTAGCAGCCATGGCATCAGAAATGGTGTGAAATTTGATATCCTTGAGGTGTTTTTTCAGGTTTGGAAACAGATGACAGATGGAGGGAGCTAGATCTGGTGGAATAAGGTGGGTGGTCAACCAGCTGGAAGCCCAGCTCTGCCAGTTTTGCCGTGGTCGCTTGTGCAGTGTGAGCGGAGGCGTTGTCTTGCAGGAACAAGATTCCTTTGGACAGCTTGCCGCGTCATTTGGCCTTCAGAGCTACCCTCAATTGGTCCAAAAGTTCAATGTCATACCTTGCATTGATGGTGGAACCCTTTTAAAGGTAGTCCACTAGCAGCACGCCATCACGTTAGTGGCTGATTTTTGCACCCTGAACTTCTTTGGACGAGGAGGACCACTATGCCTCCACTCTTTTGACTGCTCCTTGTTTTCAGGGTCATACAAATAAATACAACTCTCATTCATAGTGACCAGTTGATCCAGGAAGTTATCAGTCCAGAAACGCTGACAAATGGACCGGGAAGTTTTCACTTGCATGCTTCTCTGATCTGTTGTCAAACATTTGGGGACCCACTTTGCAGATAGCTTCCTCATGTCCAAATGTTCATGGATAATGACACAAACATGTTCACGGGCAATCCCCATGATGTCTACTATTGCTTTAGCTGAAATTCGTCGATTCTCCAGTATGAGGTTGTGCACAGCATCGGCGATCTCCGGAACAACCACTTTTGGTCTCCAGGATGTTCCTCATCATTAATGCTGTAATGGCCCGTTTTAAATTTGTCAGCCCAGTTCTTAACTGTGGAATATAAAGGCCATTGCTCCCCCAATGTCTATGGCATATCATCATGAATATCCTTCTCGGACTTTCCTGGCAGAAAAAAGAATTTTTTCACTCTTCTGCTCTCAGTTGCTGTGAATATCGCATTAGACTCCGCCATTTTATTTTCCTGCGTGCGTAGAACACTGTTGCCATAAGCAACAAACACAAAATTTTGAAAACATATATTAGACACATAAGGCTTTCATGTGATGCAACATTCATTACCATAGCAACAAAAAAAGATCACAAAGTCAAAGACTTATCAGCAGCCCCTCATATACAGCAATAGGAGATGGGCAGCAAGACGTAGTCGAATCCCTTGCAGGAGTTCTGACATAAGCGTTGTTGTGGCAAACGTTACATGAATCCGGCCTTAGGGGTACTTTGCACGCTGCGACATCGCTAGCTGATGATAGCGATGCCGAGCGCGATAGTACCCGCCCCCGTCGCACATGTGATATCTTGTGATAGCTGCCGTAGCGGACATTATCGCTACGGCAGCTTCACATGCACATACCTGCCCTGCGACGTCGCTCTGGCCGGCTACCCGCCTCCTTCCTAAGGGGGCGGCATCACAGCGACGTCACACGGCAGGCGGCCAATAGAAGCGGAGGGGCGGAGATGAGCGGGACGTAAACACCCCGCGCACCTCCTTTCTTCCGCATAGCCGGTGGAGGCAGGTAAGGAGATGTTCCTCGCTCCTGCGGCTTCATACACAGCGATGTGTGCTGCCGCAGGAACGAGGAACAACATCGTATCGACATTATGAAAATGACCGACACTACACAGATCACCGATTTTCGACGCTTTTGCGAGCGTTTAT
This sequence comes from Anomaloglossus baeobatrachus, assembly GCF_048569485.1. NCBI lineage: Eukaryota > Metazoa > Chordata > Amphibia > Anura > Aromobatidae > Anomaloglossus > Anomaloglossus baeobatrachus. The sequence continues at coordinate 414,401,299 of NC_134357.1, read as the reverse complement.
CGGCGCATCTAGGCTTTACACGTTGCGACATCGCTACCGGCGCCGGATGTGCGTCACTTTCGATTTGACCCCGACGATATCGCAGTAGCGATGTCGCAGCGTGCAAAGTACCCCTTAGAGTTTTCAAATGGAGATCAACAGAAAATAAACTGAAACTTATACTTGTATATTTCCATATGTTTGCACAGTACGTGTTTACATTTATTCAAAGTGGAGCACTTTAATTAAACGTCCCTGTAATCGGACTCCTACTGTATGCAGCTGTGTAGCTTTTGTGATAGATACATTTGAATGGTACAGATTTATTATGTGCAGTTTTGTTGGTTTTTTTTGCAGTATGCTGCAGTACGCCCAGATTAGATGTACATGTGATTTTCATAGACACACCACCCAAAAGAGTGAATCATGTCAGTGATATATGTAGAGTTATCTCATAATTGGAAATTAGGGTGGGTGAGGTTGTGCAGCCATTAATAAATTTGCTGACACTGGACCCCTCCTGAGACTAAAGGGCCCAAGCAGCATCTGCAGCTGTACACCAGCTCAATCTCTCACCCCTCTTGGCTATTCTGTCAGCAGGAAGGCTTTTTGCTGGTCTATAACTTAATAATCATGTAATTTAGAAGCAGGTGTTATGGTGAAAAAGTGATGGGACATATTGAATTTCAATTCAGGTAAAGGGGTTTTCCAGTCTAAAATGATAAGTCTACAGTCACTCTATGTGACTGCAGACTAATGAATCCTCCCAGCGCACACAATGTGCCCTGCGAGGATTCGCTTGTTCCTGAGCTGGGAGTGGTGGTCATGTGACTGCAATTATGCACTATGTATTTTTTCTGGCCAGAACCGACTACTGGGCATGGCCTCACTCAATACAAGTGTAGTGAGCAAGGACATGCCCACTAGACAGCCTACAAGTCAGATGCGGCCTCTGCATACACTTGTACTGAGTGAGGCTGCGCCCACTAGTCGGATTCTGGCCAGGAAAATGCATAGTGCACAATTGCAATCACGTTACTGACGTTCCTGACTCAGAAACCGTCAAATCCTCACTGTGCACTAACTAACTAAACTATGATGTTGATTAGGCACCTCCCCTAGTGGGAGAGTGCCCTAAGTACCCAGTGCCTCTCAGCGATAGACTGATAAGCACTTCTTGGGAGTGACACGCTGGCCCTGTAAGAGATGGGCAGTGGTGCGCGTGCACCCCCTAGAGGCAGTCGCGGAGGCCCTGTGCTGCACGCACAGGTCCGGTAGGCGGAAGCAGGAATCACCTACGTGGAGGAGCGCAGACACGCCCAGCAATGTGGAGGGAGACAGCCGCGGCGGTGAATAAGTGCAAGTCCCTGCAGGAAGGAGAGCAAGGGATGCAGGGACGGCAGTGCTACAACATGGCATAGGATAGAACATGTGTACCGCAATGTTGCCACCTGGAAAAAGACTCCATGTGCACATTTCCTAACAATGTTCATTCCTAATTATCAGCATGGCGGACATCACCTGACAAACAAGCGAAACACTCTATCGTTGTATGATTGTATCGTTATGCCAAAATAACAATCATTGTTATCGGCACTGCATCATGCTCTCTAAACTGGTGATGTCCTGTCAATAATGTGATGCTGTATGGGGAAGAAAAATCATATTAAATATTTTTCTTTTCCCATCAGTTTTCACCAGCCTATGTAAAGAGGCCAAGAAATGAGTATCAATCAGTATCTAGTCCAGGGGTCTCAAACTCAGCTGGGTGTATGGGCCGCACACAGAAAAAAAATAATTTGAGGGGCCGCATTCTTTTCAGGACAAAGTGACATTGGTAGTGGTACCATATATATATATATATATATATATATATATATATATATAAACGCACACATTTTTTTTGTAAGTAATACAGTTTTATTTGCAATAAGCACTGCATAGTATTTTTGGCCAACATCTTGTAGTAATGTGCCCCATCCAGTTCCCCATTCTGTAAAAATGTGCGCTTCCTTGCCCCCTTGTAGCAATGTGCCCCATGCAGGTCCCCTTCTTATAATAATGTGCCCCCATGCAGGTCCCCTTCTTATAATAATATAATAATGTGCCCCCACGCAGGTCCCCTTCTTGTAGTTATGTGCCCCATATGCAGGTCCCCTTCCTATAGTAATGTGCTTCATGCAGGTCCCTTTCTTGTATTAATGTGCCCCATGCATGTCTTCTTGTAGTACACACACACACACACACACACACAAACCCTGTGCAGCCTCAGCTAACACACACACACACACACACCCTGTGCAGCCTCAGCTAACACACACACACACACAAACCCTGTGCAGCCTCAGCTAACACACATGTTAGGGCCAGATGGACGGGCAGACCCGGGAGGTGGATCCACTGGGCCGAACTCCCCGATGAGGGAAAGGAGTCCGGTAGCCGGAGCACTTTAGGTAGCAGAACAGTCCGTGCACTGGAAGACAATGGAGAAGTCCCTGGGACCACGAGGTCACTGATGGTGGTCCAGGTGACGGAGCTCAGGTTCGGAAGCCGTGATGATGTCAGGCGGGGTCCGGAACCGTTGGAGCGAGATGACGGGTCACCGCAGGGAACCGAGATGGTGCGGACTGTCAGGATGGCAGATGGGCAGCGTTCGGGGTTCGAGACACAGCAGGACCGGATGGCGATGCAGGATCGGCTCTAGAAGACAGAGAGGTAAGTATCTCACAGAACACAAGGAGACCTGACTCCTAGCTTGGGAAAACACGAAGAACAGGCCCCGCTCCCTTGGACATTAACCCCCTATATACCCTGTACCTGTGTGCATCATTTCCTGTTCGTGGACACTGGCCCTTTAAGAAAGGGTCAGTGACCGCGCGCGCGCGCCCTAATGCGCGTGCGCGTGGCCCGGGTGCCAGAAGCCAACACAGGAAGCTGAGAGGAGGACGCAGCAGAGCCGGCCATGGACTGGGAAGCCGACGGGCGCCGGGAGCGGGGACCAGGGGGCCTGGGAAGCGCTGGGACTGGAGGCTGGAGAGCGGGGAGCGTGGCAGGTGAGCCGGGGAGCGGAGCAGAGGACCCGGGGAACGGAGCAAAGGACCCGGGGAGCGTGACAGTACCCCCCCCACGCCCCCCTCCCCGCAACCGGGACAGGAAGGCACGGATCAGAGGAGTGCCCACGTTCTCCCTGGGCTCCCAGGACCTATCCTCAGGACCATACCCTTCCCAGTCCACCAGGAAGAACTGTCGACCTCGTACGGTCTTCATGGCCACGATATCCCTTACCGCATAGATGTCGTCCTCAGCAATAGGGGGAGGAGCCGGACTGGCGGCAGCGGAGAAGGGACCAAGGACAACCGGTTTGAGCAGAGAGACGTGGAAGGAGTTGGGTATCCTCATCGTGGCCGGGAGCTGCAGTTTGTAGGAGACCTCATTGATCTTGCCGAGGACTTTAAACGGTCCGATGTAGCGAGGTCCCAGCTTGTAGGATGGTATCTTCAGTCGGATGTACTTGGAAGCAAGCCAGACGAGATCTCCCGGAGAGAAACACGGAGGATCCAGACGTCTCTTGTCCGCGTGTCTCTTCATCCGCAGGGATGCACGTGCAAGGGACGCCTTAACTGATTCCCAAATGGTAGAAAAGTCACGGAGCACTGCATCAGCAGCAGGGATGTCCGAGGAAGAGGATACCGGCAATGGGACAGACGGCTGAAGTTCGTAGACGACATGGAAGGGAGAACTGGAGGAGGACTCACTGACGTGGTGATTATGGGAGAATTCCGCCCAAGGAAGAAGCGTGGACCAATCGTCACGATGGGCGTTGACGTAGTGACGTAAGAAAGAGGTCAATATCTGATTGACCCGTTCCACTTGGCCGTTCGACTGAGGATGGTAGGCCGAAGAAAAGTCCAAAGTCACTCCCAGATGTTTACAGAGAGCCCTCCAGAAGCGGGAGGTGAACTGAGTTCCTCTATCGGACACGATGTGTGATGGAAAGCCATGCAAGCGGAAGATGTGTTGTATATAAGCGTCCGCGAGTTCCTGGGCAGAGGGCAGTCCAGCCATAGGAACGAAATGGGCCATTTTAGAGAACCGATCCACCACGACCCATATGACTGTGTGTCCGGAGGACAATGGCAAGTCCGTAATAAAGTCCATCGCTATGTGTTGCCAGGGAACTGAGGGTATGGGCAGAGGCAGAAGACGGCCATATGGCAGGTGTTTGGGAGTCTTGTTCCTGGCACAGGAGGAGCAGGCAGAGACAAAAGAGGCGACGTCCGTGCGAAGGGATGGCCACCAGTAATGACGCACAATCGCAGTCCATGTTTTCTTCTGACCTGCATGACCGGCTGTTTTCGAGGCATGGCCCCAGTGTAACACTTTTTGCCTGTCAGTCTCAGAGACATAGGTCTTCCCAGGCGGTATCTGGGCCAGGGTGACAGGAGCCACTGGAATAATCTTACTTGGACAGATGATGGGTTGAGATGTCTCTTCCTCCTGCTCCATGGGCATGAAAGACCTAGACAAGGCATCAGCGCGTACATTCTTGTTCGCGGGTCGGAAATGAAGCTGGAAGTCGAACCGGGCAAAGAACAAGGACCACCTGGCTTGCCGTGGGTTCAGTCGCTGAGCAGTCCGCAGGTATTCCAGGTTTTTGTGGTCCGTGTAAATAATGACGGGGTACACTGCTCCTTCCAGAAGATAGCGCCATTCTTCCAGAGCCAGTTTGACCGCCAATAGCTCTCGGTCACCGATGGTGTAATTGCGTTCAGGCGCGGAGAAGCTCTTGGAGAAGAAACCGCAAGTCACCATCTTCCCGGAGGAGGACTTCTGCATGAGTACTGCTCCGGCTCCCGAGGAGGAGGCATCCACCTCCAAGGTGAACTGGCGGTTTAACTCTGGACGGTGGAGTACAGGAGAGGAGGCAAAGGCTCGCTTTAGAGAGCCAAACGCGGCGTCGGCTGCAGGTGACCAGTCCTTTGGATTAGCCCCCTTCTTGGTCAAGGCGGAGAGAGGAGCAGTCAGAGCCGAGAAGTGAGGAATGAACTGGCGGTAATAGTTGGCGAATCCCAGAAAGCGCTGGATTGCCTTCAGTCCAGAAAGGGGAGGCCAGTTGAGAACGGAAGAGACCTTCTTTGGATCCATCTGCAGTCCGGTGTCGGTGATGAGGTACCCCAGGGAGGGGAGAGAAGACTGTTCGAAGACACACTTCTCGTACTTGGCGTACAGACGATTCTCTCTCAGTCTTTGTAGGACCAGTTGCACGTTCTCTCGGTGGGTCTGGAGGTCCGGAGAGAAGACAAGGATGTCATCCAGATATACCACCACACAAACGTAGAGAAGGTCCCGGAACACATCGTTCACTAATTCTTGGAAGACTGCTGGTGCGTTACACAGGCCGAAGGGCATCACGCAGTATTCATAATGCCCATCGCGAGTGTTGAACGCGGTCTTCCATTCATCCCCTGAGCGGATACGGACCAGGTTGTAGGCACCCCGAAGATCCAACTTGGTGAACACACGAGCTCCTCTGAGCCGATCAAACAATTCGGGGATGAGCGGCAGGGGGTACTTGTTCTTTACGGTGATTAGGTTCAATCCCCGGTAGTCTATACATGGGCGTAGGTCGCCCTCTTTCTTCTTTACGAAGAAGCCTGCTCCAGCAGGAGAGGAGGATCTCCGAATGAATCCCTTAGCCAGGCTCTCTGTGATGTACTAGAAGGCAAAGGACCACACAATATAAATAGGAAAGGGGCAGCATGATACACCTTCCTACATGGCACACTCTAGACATATGAGAACAAGGAGAACAACAACGGAGTGTTTTGCAAAATTAAACAATTTATTAACAAGGACTGGCACAAGAAAGGATAAGCGGCGACATCAAAGACATGTGTGTGACAAAGATTGTATGGGAGATGTTACAACATACAGATTAATTTCAATGGGCCACCTTGATTAGACATAAGTAACTGTTAAAATGGTAACAACAATTATGTGCATGTGACAGAAACACATATGCAGGGACAAGCAGATGCAAAATAACAGAGGGAAAAATATCATAAGCACAAGTTGTGTGCCCCCTATTAAATCATGCATCAAAAGTAACCATGGCCATAAGCATAATGCCCATAATATGTAGCATATGTGAGAATGGAAACGCATGTGCCCATGGAAAATACAAAAATAGGTGATGTATTAATACAATTAAGTATGAGTCAAACCAAAGTCATGGATTATGGAGGCAGTGAAACAACATAGCGTCGGCATCACATATATGTATAGCACAAGCGAAATGCTATATTGGGCGTAAGAATTGCATATGCATAGCGAAAACAGGTGGCAATCACATTGAGCCTAAGTCAGGCATGTAATGAAAAAGCAATGGGCGCAAACCCAAATAGGAAGCATACCCATAAGGCACACACAGCCAGTGAGTGGCAGCAAAGAGGTCCCCCTGGAGACCCCGACGTATACGTTTCACGATCCTGTAAGTGTGATCATTTCATCAGGGGGATAACCACGCTGTAAGTGGAACATGCTTTTAAGCATGGCGCCATACCTCCCTGGTCACTCCCCCCACAGCGTCAGCACAGACCGCATCATAGGAAGTCCCGGGCCCGGAGTCATCGGCAATCAACGCCCATCAAGATGGTTTGCGCATGCGCGGGAATGAGGACGTCACTCATGACCAGCGCATGCGCAGAGGCGATTAGAGATGCCGAGGAGACCGGCTGTAACCCGGAAATGCGGCTGTCAGACGCGGAGGGGAGGGACCAGGGAGGGGGCAAGAGAAAAAAGAGAATAACATGGATCACATAGAAGGAAAGATGCAGTATCAACAATCCTGTAGTCTTGAGTATAGGTCCAAATCCGTGATCCCAAATGTAGAGAGTATAGGAAGATGCCATGCAGAAGTAATCAGCGCTCCTAAGAAAGTGCCAGAAGAAATTTATAACTAGAATAAAAACAAAAAATGAATGATTAAAAACGAGGCACTTAAAACCAGGGAGACAGGAAAAAGCGTAGAGACTATACATTGTCACAAAAATGGTGCAAAGCTGAGGTGCTCATTTAACCCCCTGGGGGACATTGTTCCCAAGGTGTAAATCCAGCGGGTTTCGCGTTGTGCTAGGATTTTTCGTACATTCCCTCCACGTGCACCCCCATGAATGACATCTATACCCCTAACGAGCAGGGATTTAGGATCACAAGCATGAAAGGCATGAAAGTGACGTGGAAGGGTCTTGAGGCTGGAAATATCAACCGCCGTCCGGGCCGCAGCAATGTCCCTCACATGTTCCCTCACGCGTTTGCGTAACTCTCTGCTGGTGAGGCCAACATATATCATGCGGCACCCACAGGTGGCATAATAAACCACATTGCTGGTGCCGCATGATACATAATGTTGAATATCATAGGTACGGGCCCCATCAGCAGAGGTGAAGGATGAACTGCGAAGGACATTGCTGCAGGCCAGACAGCGGCCGCAGGGAAAACAGCCCTTGAGGGGGCTACCAAGATCCAGGAAGGTACTGGGCTGGCGTGGAATGTAATGACTCCGGACAAGAATGTCACGGAGATTACGTGACCTACGGGATGTCAAAAGTGGATAATCAGATAGTAAAGTACGAAGGGTAGGGTCTGATTGAAGGACCCCCCAATGCCTGCTAAGAATGGTTCGCATACTATTCCATTCATGATTGAATGTAGAGATGAACCTAATCGGACCGGGATTAGAGGAGATACCAGACTTAGCCGCCCCACCATAAAGCAAAGTTGAACGAGGGGTATGTTTTGCCCGTAAGTACGCCCTTTTAATGCTCCTATTACTATAACCCCGCTCTTGAAACCGGATTGTAAGGTCCGCCGCTTGCTCCTCAAACTTAAGGTCAGAGGAGCAAATGCGCCTCATGCGCAAAAATTGGCCCGTCGGAATGGCTCGAATAGTAGACTGGTCATGGGACGACGAGGCATGAAGCAAGGAGTTGACCGAAGTTGTTTTACGGAAAACATCTGTCTGGATAACCTGATTACCATCAATCTCAATGTCAATATCAAGGAAATCCAGACGTCTTGCATCACTCCTATAGGTTAGTTTGATGTTAAAGGAGTTCATGCCCAGTCGGCCCATGAATTCGTCAAGTTGCTCCGCCTTGCCCGCCCACAAAATAAACAAATCATCAATATATCGCAACCAGCACTGCACATGGGCATCGGCCGGCCCGCCCCCGTCGCACAGCAAACCCCTCTCCCAGTATCCCAGGAAGAGGTTTGCGTACGAAGGCGCACAGGCCGCGCCCATCGCAGTGCCGCGCTGCTGCAGATAATAATTATCTTTAAATAAAAAGAAATTGTGGGTAAGGACAAAGCGGAGCAACTCAAGGATCAAGTCACACATCGAGCCATCCCGACCAGAAGCCAACAAAAAATGCTTAGTAGCCTCCAGTCCATCCTCGTGGCGAATGCAGGTGTAGAGGGACTCAACATCTGCAGTAACAAGCAGTGTCCCTTCATCCACAGAGATGCCGTCAATCCTCCTGAGAACGTCCGTAGTGTCACGGACATATGAGGGGAGTGTTTCGACCAAAGGTTTTAAATAATAGTCGATGAATCGACATGTTGGCTCACACAACCCCTCAATGCCGGACACAATAGGACGGCCAGGAGGACAGAGGGCATCTTTGTGGATTTTGGGCAGTAAATAGAAAGTAGATATTTTAGGAAAACGTACTGTGAGTCCCTCTACAACCTGCTTACTAATGATGCCATCATCACATGCCTTGCCAAGGATGGACTGGAGTTGGGCGGAGAAGGTCAGAGCGGGGTTATAGTGGAGACGATGGTAAGTGGCTTTATCGCGTAGCTGGCGAAATGCCTCCCTCTCGTACATGATAGTGGGCCAGATCACAATGTTTCCCCCCTTGTCCGCAGGTTTAATAACAACATCATCCATCCTGTCCAGGGATTCAATCGCCAATCTATCTCGATGTGTAAGATTATCATGGCGACGTCGCCTGGACAGTTGTTCAAAATCTTTAATAACAAGTTTGGTAAAAATTTCCACAGCGGGACAAACGGACAAGGGGGGAAACCTGGTCGATCTGGGCAAAACACTAGATGGAAAGTGATCATGCATGGTGGGCGCAGCCTCGTCCAGCAGCTCCTCGAGATCCCGTATAGCCTGCTGTTCGCGAGGGTCCAATGGTTCACCAGACTGGTTACGTTTGTTATGAAGTTTACTCAAAACAACCTTCCGAGCGAAAAGGTATAAGTCCTTCACTGCTGTAAAGCAGTGAAAGGAGTTGGTGGGTGAAACCGAGTGGGTGAAACCTTCGCTCGGAAGGTTGTTTTGAGTAAACTTCATAACAAACGTAACCAGTCTGGTGAACCATTGGACCCTCGCGAACAGCAGGCTATACGGGATCTCGAGGAGCTGCTGGACGAGGCTGCGCCCACCATGCATGATCACTTTCCATCTAGTGTTTTGCCCAGATCGACCAGGTTTCCCCCCTTGTCCGTTTGTCCCGCTGTGGAAATTTTTACCAAACTTGTTATTAAAGATTTTGAACAACTGTCCAGGCGACGTCGCCATGATAATCTTACACATCGAGATAGATTGGCGATTGAATCCCTGGACAGGATGGATGATGTTGTTATTAAACCTGCGGACAAGGGGGGAAACATTGTGATCTGGCCCACTATCATGTACGAGAGGGAGGCATTTCGCCAGCTACGCGATAAAGCCACTTACCATCGTCTCCACTATAACCCCGCTCTGACCTTCTCCGCCCAACTCCAGTCCATCCTTGGCAAGGCATGTGATGATGGCATCATTAGTAAGCAGGTTGTAGAGGGACTCACAGTACGTTTTCCTAAAATATCTACTTTCTATTTACTGCCCAAAATCCACAAAGATGCCCTCTGTCCTCCTGGCCGTCCTATTGTGTCCGGCATTGAGGGGTTGTGTGAGCCAACATGTCGATTCATCGACTATTATTTAAAACCTTTGGTCGAAACACTCCCCTCATATGTCCGTGACACTACGGACGTTCTCAGGAGGATTGACGGCATCTCTGTGGATGAAGGGACACTGCTTGTTACTGCAGATGTTGAGTCCCTCTACACCTGCATTCGCCACGAGGATGGACTGGAGGCTACTAAGCATTTTTTGTTGACTTCTGGTCGGGATGGCTCGATGTGTGACTTGATCCTTGAGTTGCTCCGCTTTGTCCTTACCCACAATTTCTTTTTATTTAAAGATAATTATTATCTGCAGCAGCGCGGCACTGCGATGGGCGCGGCCTGTGCGCCTTCGTACGCAAACCTCTTCCTGGGATACTGGGAGAGGGGTTTGCTGTGCGACGGGGGCGGGCCGGCCGATGCCCATGTGCAGTGCTGGTTGCGATATATTGATGATTTGTTTATTTTGTGGGCGGGCAAGGCGGAGCAACTTGACGAATTCATGGGCCGACTGGGCATGAACTCCTTTAACATCAAACTAACCTATAGGAGTGATGCAAGACGTCTGGATTTCCTTGATATTGACATTGAGATTGATGGTAATCAGGTTATCCAGACAGATGTTTTCCGTAAAACAACTTCGGTCAACTCCTTGCTTCATGCCTCGTCGTCCCATGACCAGTCTACTATTCGAGCCATTCCGACGGGCCAATTTTTGCGCATGAGGCGCATTTGCTCCTCTGACCTTAAGTTTGAGGAGCAAGCGGCGGACCTTACAATCCGGTTTCAAGAGCGGGGTTATAGTAATAGGAGCATTAAAAGGGCATACTTACGGGCAAAACATACCCCTCGTTCTACTTTGCTTTATGGTGGGGCGGCTAAGTCTGGTATCTCCTCTAATCCCGGTCCGATTAGGTTCATCTCTACATTCAATCATGAATGGAATAGTATGCGAACCATTCTTAGCAGGCATTGGGGGGTCCTTCAATCAGACCCTACCCTTCGTACTTTACTATCTGATTATCCACTTTTGACATCCCGTAGGTCACGTAATCTCCGTGACATTCTTGTCCGGAGTCATTACATTCCACGCCAGCCCAGTACCTTCCTGGATCTTGGTAGCCCCCTCAAGGGCTGTTTTCCCTGCGGCCGCTGTCTGGCCTGCAGCAATGTCCTTCGCAGTTCATCCTTCACCTCTGCTGATGGGGCCCGTACCTATGATATTCAACATTATGTATCATGCGGCACCAGCAATGTGGTTTATTATGCCACCTGTGGGTGCCGCATGATATATGTTGGCCTCACCAGCAGAGAGTTACGCAAACGCGTGAGGGAACATGTGAGGGACATTGCTGCGGCCCGGACGGCGGTTGATATTTCCAGCCTCAAGACCCTTCCACGTCACTTTCATGCCTTTCATGCTTGTGATCCTAAATCCCTGCTCGTTAGGGGTATAGATGTCATTCATGGGGGTGCACGTGGAGGTAATGTACGAAAAATCCTAGCACAACGCGAAACCCGCTGGATTTACACCTTGGGAACAATGTCCCCCAGGGGGTTAAATGAGCACCTCAGCTTTGCACCATTTTTGTGACAATGTATAGTCTCTACGCTTTTTCCTGTCTCCCTGGTTTTAAGTGCCTCGTTTTTAATCATTCATTTTTTGTTTTTATTCTAGTTATAAATTTCTTCTGGCACTTTCTTAGGAGCGCTGATTACTTCTGCATGGCATCTTCCTATACTCTCTACATTTGGGATCACGGATTTGGACCTATACTCAAGACTACAGGATTGTTGATACTGCATCTTTCCTTCTATGTGATCCATGTTATTCTCTTTTTTCTCTTGCCCCCTCCCTGGTCCCTCCCCTCCGCGTCTGACAGCCGCATTTCCGGGTTACAGCCGGTCTCCTCGGCATCTCTAATCGCCTCTGCGCATGCGCTGGTCATGAGTGACGTCCTCATTCCCGCGCATGCGCAAACCATCTTGATGGGCGTTGATTGCCGATGACTCCGGGCCCGGGACTTCCTATGATGCGGTCTGTGCTGACGCTGTGGGGGGAGTGACCAGGGAGGTATGGCGCCATGCTTAAAAGCATGTTCCACTTACAGCGTGGTTATCCCCCTGATGAAATGATCACACTTACAGGATCGTGAAACGTATACGTCGGGGTCTCCAGGGGGACCTCTTTGCTGCCACTCACTGGCTGTGTGTGCCTTATGGGTATGCTTCCTATTTGGGTTTGCGCCCATTGCTTTTTCATTACATGCCTGACTTAGGCTCAATGTGATTGCCACCTGTTTTCGCTATGCATATGCAATTCTTACGCCCAATATAGCATTTCGCTTGTGCTATACATATATGTGATGCCGACGCTATGTTGTTTCACTGCCTCCATAATCCATGACTTTGGTTTGACTCATACTTAATTGTATTAATACATCACCTATTTTTGTATTTTCCATGGGCACATGCGTTTCCATTCTCACATATGCTACATATTATGGGCATTATGCTTATGGCCATGGTTACTTTTGATGCATGATTTAATAGGGGGCACACAACTTGTGCTTATGATATTTTTCCCTCTGTTATTTTGCATCTGCTTGTCCCTGCATATGTGTTTCTGTCACATGCACATAATTGTTGTTACCATTTTAACAGTTACTTATGTCTAATCAAGGTGGCCCATTGAAATTAATCTGTATGTTGTAACATCTCCCATACAATCTTTGTCACACACATGTCTTTGATGTCGCCGCTTATCCTTTCTTGTGCCAGTCCTTGTTAATAAATTGTTTAATTTTGCAACACACTCCGTTGTTGTTCTCCTTGTTCTCTCTGTGATGTACGTAGACATGGCTCTTGTTTCGGCTGGAGACAGTGGATATATCCGTCCTCGAGGTGGTGTAGTTCCCGGGAGCAGGTCAATGGCACAATCGTAAGGACGATGTGGCGGAAGTACTTCGGACTCCTTCTTATCAAAGACGTCCACGAAGGACCAATAGGCTGAAGGCAGTCCCGGTAGGGACTCGGGAACCGGAGGTCGCCGGATAGGTTGTATGGTCTTCAGACACTTCTCATGGCAAGAAGACCCCCATCGAGTGATATCGCCAGTGCCCCAGCTGACTGAAGGCTCGTGTGTCCGCAACCAGGGAAGGCCCAGCAGGATTTGATGTGACATATGTGGGAGGACGTAGAGAGCGATGTTCTCGGTGTGCAGAGCACCGATACGCAGTTCAAGCGGCTTGGTGATCCAGGAGATGGTGTCAGAGAGGGGTCTCCCATCCACAGAGGCAATCACAAGAGGTTTGGCGAGTGGAGTAACAGGCACCTGGTACTTGTCCACCGTGGCCTGCTGGATGAAATTGCCTGCTGCCCCAGAATCGAGGTACGCCTCAGCCGTAAACCGCGTCTCTCCCGTTGTCACTTGCACAGTCCATGTAACCGGGTCTGAGACAGTCCCAGCACCTAGGGTGGCCTCTCCTACCAACCCTAGGCTTTGGAGTTTCCCGGCCTCTCAGGAAAGGCGCGTAGCAGGTGTGTGCTTTCTCCGCAGTAGAAGCAGAGACCCTTGGCGAGCCGCTCTGCTCGACGTTGTTCCGACTGTCGCACACGGTCGATCTGCATGGGCTCATGGACGGAGACGCCTGAGGCCGTTGACTGGAGTACGGCGGGCTTCTGTGGAGGAGAGGAATGCCGTACCGGACGTCTCTCACGGGACACCTCTTTGGACCGCTCCTGGAAGCGTATGTCCACTCGAGTCGCTAGGGTAATCAGGGCGTCCAGGGTGGACGGTACGTCACGTCCAGCCAGCTCATCCTTGATTCGACCCGAGAGTCCTTCCCAGAAGGCGGCGGTTAGGGCCTCGTTATTCCACCCGAGTTCTGAAGCCAAGGTGCGGAAACGGATGGCGTATTGACCCACCGTCAGAGTTCCCTGACGTAACCGGAGAAGAGATGAAGCAGACGCGGAGGCGCGTCCGGGTTCGTCAAAGGTGCTGCGAAAGGCCTGTAGGAAGTCCTGGAGGTTCTTGGTCATAGGGTCCTCCTTCTCCCACAAGGGGTTCATCCACGCCAGTGCCTCGCCCTCTAGGTGAGACATGATGAAGGCGACCTTGGCTTGGTCGGAGGCAAACAAATGTGGCAGCTGCGTGAAATGGAGGGAGCATTGGTTTATAAACCCCCTGCAGGTCTTGGGATCTCCGGCGTACCGGGGTGGTGAGGCCAAACGCAGTCTGGAAGCATCCGAGGAGGCTGCCACGGGAGCGGGGGCCGTGGATTGACTAGTGGAGGCCCGGGACGCTGAAGATGTGACCGAGGCTTGTAGCGTATTCAAGCGGGCGTCCACGGAAGTCATAAAGTTCAGCATGCGGGTCTGGACTTCACGCTGGCGTTGGAGTTCCTCATGCAAGGCCGCTAGTGCTTCGGCGGGATCCATGGCCTGTTCTTACTGTTAGGGCCAGATGGACGGGCAGACCCGGGAGGTGGATCCACTGGGCCGAACTCCCCAATGAGGGAAAGGAGTCCGGTAGCCGGAGCACTTTAGGTAGCAGAACAGTCCGTGCACTGGAAGACAATGGAGAAGTCCCTGGGACTACGAGGTCACTGATGGTGGTCCGGGTGACGGAGCTCAGGTTCGGAAGCCGTGATGATGTCAGGCGGGGTCCGGAACCGTTGGAGCGAGATGACGGGTCACCGCAGGGAACCGAGATGGTGCGGACTGTCAGGATGGCAGATGGGCAGCGTTCGGGGTTCGAGACACAGCAGGACCGGATGGCGATGCAGGATCGGCTCTAGAAGACAGAGAGGTAAGTATCTCACAGAACACAAGGAGACCTGACTCCTAGCTTGGGAAAACACGAAGAACAGGCCCCGCTCCCTTGGACATTAACCCCCTATATACCCTGTACCTGTGTGCATCATTTCCTGTTCGTGGACACTGGCCCTTTAAGAAAGGGTCAGTGACCGCGCACGCCCTAATGCGCATGCGCGCGGCCCGGGTGCCAGAAGCCAACACAGGAAGCTGAGAGGAGGACGCAGCAGAGCCGGCCATGGACTGGGAAGCCGACGGGCGCCGGGAGCGGGGACCAGGGGGCCTGGGAAGCGCTGGGACTGGAGGCTGGAGAGCGGGGAGCGTGGCAGGTGAGCCGGGGAGTGGAGCAAAGGACCCGGGGAACGGAGCAAAGGACCCGGGGAGAGTGACAACACACACACACACACACACAAACAAACCCTGTGCAGCCTCAGCTAACACACACACACACACACCCTGTGCAGCCTCAGCCAGCAGCAGAAACACACACACACACACACCCACCCCCTGTGCAGCCTCAGCTGACACACACACACACACACACACACACAAACCCTGTGCAGCCTCAGCTAACAGACACACACACACACACACACACACACACACACCCTGTGCAGCCTCAGCTAACAGACACACACACACCCTGTGCAGCCTCAGCTGACACACACACTCACACACCCTGTGCAGCCTCAGCTAACAGACACACACACACCCTGTGCAGCCTCAGCTGACACACACACACACACACACCCTATGCAGCCTCAGCTGACACACACACACACAAACCCTGTGCAGCCTCAGATAACACACACACACACACACACACACAAACCCTGTGCAGCCTCAGCTAACAGACACACACACACACCCTGTGCAGCCTCAGCTAACAGACACACACACACCCCCTGTGCAGCCTCAGCTAACAGACACACACACACACACCCTGTGCAGCCTCAACACACACACACACACCCTGTGCAGCCTCAACACACACACACCCTGTGCAGCCTCAGCTAACACACACACACACTCTGTGCAGCCTCAGCCAGCAGCAGAAACACACACACACACACCCCCTGTGCAGCCTCAGCTGACACACACACACACACACACCCTGTGCAGCCTCAGCCAGCAGCAGAAACACACACACACACACACACACCCTGTGCAGCCTCAGCGGGGGACACACACACACACACACACACACACACCCTGTGCAGCCTCAGCCAGCAGCAGAAACACACACACACTCACACACACACACACCCACCCCCTGTGCAGCCTCAGCTGACACACACACACACACACACACACACACACACCCTGTGCAGGCTCAGCCAGCGGCAGAAACACACACACACACCCTGTGCAGCCTCAGCGGACACACACACACACACACACACACACACACACACCCTGTGCAGGCTCAGCCAGCGGCAGAAACACACACACACACACACACACACACACCCTGTGCAGGCTCAGCCAGCAGCAGAAACACACACACACACCCTGTGCAGCCTCAGCTGACACACACACATACACACACACACACACACCCTGTGCAGGCTCAGCCAGCGGCAGAAACACACAAAAACATTCTGCT
The DNA here is from genome assembly GCF_048569485.1 of Anomaloglossus baeobatrachus. NCBI lineage: Eukaryota > Metazoa > Chordata > Amphibia > Anura > Aromobatidae > Anomaloglossus > Anomaloglossus baeobatrachus. Next base: position 414,384,936 of record NC_134357.1, on the reverse strand, counting down.
CACCTATCCTCCGTCGGCTCAGCAGCACGCAGGCATGTGGACCCGATAATGATCACAGCTCCTGCCTGTCACTGCTGAACTTTCTGCCGGCGCGTGCAGAGCACTCAGAGCAGTTCTCACTGCACAACAGCCACTGGCCAATCACAGGTAAGCATCTGAGGTCATATGGAGCAGGTGCTTGCCTCTGATTGGCAGGCGGCTGTTATTGTGTTCTGCAGCGAGAACTTTACTGTGCCCGGCAAAGGCAAAACTGTAAACTGAAATAGATAGCTGGAGGCTGCGGCCTCTTGCACCGGTCGCCATCTTTACCGGGTCCACGGGCCAGCGGGCCGCAAGAAGCCACCTGAAGGGCCGCATGCACATTATTGACAGATGTTGGTCAGTCCCCATTATTAATTCAACATGTCCTTGTAAGGCATATAATAAAAGGGATCATCTTAATATTTTGATTTCTCAAAACTATTAAAGGGGTTGTCCTACGAATAAAGTTCATTTTAATCAATAGATCTTGGAATAATAATAATAATTTCCACAATTGGATGTTTAAAAAAAATGTTCCTGTGCTGATATAATCTTATATATGTGTCCCTGCTATATACTGTGTAAAGGCATTTTTTAAAAACAGGCAGGAAAATATTTTACCTCACAAAAAGAATCAGCTGTGATCCCATGCAGTCCTGTCTGTATACTCTTTTGCATCCTCTCCAGCCCAGGAGATGTGGTATGATCAGACCATGTCCCTGTACGGGCAGACACGGCCATTACACAGCACATAGCAGGGGACATATATAAGATCTCAGCACAGGAACATTTTATATAAACACATCCAACTGTGGAAATTATTACTATTCAAAGATCAATTGATTAAAATCAACTTTAAAATTAACTTTGCTTGTAGGAAAACCTGTTTAACTATTTTCTAAAAATAAAAGGTCGTCATCATCATGTTTTTAATTCCAGTCACTTCCGCCAGTTTTGTCTTATTACTACACATGAGAAGAATGCTATTATTACATAAGAGGTGGAAGCATTGAGCGCAGGTAGACGTTCCCGCCTCATTTATGTGATTTGTCATCTGTGTTTGGTTGGTGTTATTCCTGAAGCACAAACATTGTGATATAAAGTTCTCCAGTTAGTCATTACATTGCATTAATACACCGGGTGATTGTGCGGCTGACTTTCTATAACTGGTGATAATTCACTGCAGCCAACTAATATCCAGTGATCAGATCTAATTTGAAATTAACCCTCCATTCACATTCGATAGCTGTTGTCTGAGCCATTGCTCAGCTGATAGTTGTCTCACCTGACAAACAAAGGAATTTTGATCTTCTAAAACAAACCTTCATCAGACATACAGATTTCATAGGAATGAATAGGAAGGAAGCGCCAAGGAAGAATGACAGCAGTCAGTATTACAATTTTACAATTTGGAGTGCCAAGTTCTTTTTTCATTGGACTATTAGTAAAGTCATGGCCAAAAGTTTTGAGAATGACACCAAAATTATATTTTCACATGATCTGTTGCCCTCTGGTTTTTAATTGTGTTTGTCTGATGTTTACATCACATACAGAAATATAATTGCAATCATATTATGAGTACCAAAAGGTTATATTGACAGAATGAGTTAATGCAGCAAGTCAATATTTGCAGTGTTGACCCTTCTTCTTCAGGACCTCTGCAATTCTCCCTGGCATGCTCTCAATTAACTTCTGGACCAAATCCTGACTGATAGCTGTCCATTCTTGCATAAGCAATGCTTGCATTTTGCAAGAATTTGTTGGTTTTTGTTTGTCCACCCGTCTCTTGATGATTGCCCACAAGTTCTCAATGGGATTAAGATCTGGGGAGTTTCCAGGCCATGGACCCAAAATCTCTATGTTTTGTTCCATGAGCCATTGAGTGATCACCTTTGCTTTATGGCAAGGTGCACCATCATGCTGGAAAAGGCATTGTTGGGCGCCAAACTGCTCTTGGCCAGTTGGGAGAAGTTGCTCTTGGTGGACATTCTGGTACCATTCTTTATTCATGGCTGTGTTTTTAGGCAAGACTGTGAGTGAGCCGATTCCCTTGGCTGAGAAGCAACCCCACACATGAATCGTTTCAGGATGCTTAACAGTTGGCATGAGACAAGACTGGTGGTAGCGCTCACCTCTTCTTCTCCTAATAAGCTGTTTTCCAGATGTCCCAAACAATCGAAAAGGGGATTCATCTGAGAAAATGACTTTACCCCAGTCCTCAGCAGTCCACTCCCTGTACCTTTTGCAGAATATCAGTCGGTCCCTGATGTTTTTTCTGGAGAGAAGTGGTTTCTTTGCTGCCCTCCTTGAAACCAGGCCTTGCTCAAGCAGTCTCCGCCTCACAGTGCGTGCAGAAGCACTAACACCAGCCTGCTGCCATTGCTGAGCTAGCTCGGCACTGCTGGTAGTCTGATCCCGCAGCTGAAACAGTTTTAAGATACGGTCCTGGCATTTGCTGGTCCTTCTTGGGCGCCCTGGAGCCTTTTTGGCAACAATGGAAGCTCTCTCCTTGAAGTTCTTGATGATGCGATAGATTGTTGACTGAGGTGCAATCTTTGTAGCTGCGATACTCTTCCCTGTTAGGCCATTTTTGTGCAGAGCAATGATGGCTGCACGTGTTTCTTTAGCGATAACCATGGTTAACTGAAGAAAAACAATGATACCAAGCACCAGCCTCCTTTTAAAGTGTCCAGTGGTGTCATTCTTACTTAATCATGACTGATTGATCGCCAGCCCTGTCCTCATCAACACCCACACCTGTGTTAATGGAACAATCACTAAAACAATGTTAGCTGCTCCTTTTAAGGCAAGAATGCAATGATGTTGAAATGTGTTTTGGGGGTTAAAGTTCATTTTCTTAGCCAATATTGACTTTGCAAGTAATTTCTGTTAAGCTGAACACTCTTTATGAAATTCTGGAGTATATGCAAATTGCCACTAGAAAAACTTAAGCAGTAGACTTTGTAAAAATTAATATTTGTAGCATTCTCAAAACTTTTGGCCATGACTGTAGATACCCTACTTGAGCTCCCTAATTGTTTCTGAGTGCCATGTATCCACATTCTCCATACACACGTGTTTATGAATGGAGCGCTCGCTCATGTGCTCTCTATGAGAGAGCTGTTGGCAGACTCCTCTCTTAACTAGAACAAGAAGATCGAACATTGAAACTCCAGTGGCCAGATCCTTCTTTCCACAAGATCTGTTGTCGGAAAATAGTCTGGCGGCCTCCATTCACATTAGACTGTCAGCCGATTCTGCCAATAGCTACAGATTCAGTTTATATTAATCTGTATGGGGAATTCATTATTATTTATTATTATGGTGCTATTTATTCCATGGCACTTTACATGTGAAAAAGGGGTATACATAGACAAGTAATATAATCATGAACAATTCAAGGCACAGGCTGGTACAGGAGTAGAAAGAGCCCTGCGAGGGCTCACAGTCTACAGGGAAGGTTGTGAGGACACAGTAGGTCAGGGTAGAGCTGGTCGAGCAATGCCATAATAGACTGAGTGTTATGAGTAATATAGTGACATGCCTTGCTAGATTTAGACCTAGGCCCAATGGCCTAAGAGTAGAAAAGATTCTTTTTAGCAACCTAAGACATTGTCAAAAATGTCTGGACATTATTCCCGTAAAGAAGGTCTTTTGGACTATGTTGTGATTGCCTGGCAGAGGTTTAGGTTAAAGTTGCCAGACCCCTATGCACAGTCTGCATTGAGACCAAACACAAACCATATGTTTTATGTGGCACGGGGGCCTTTTTGCAGCACTTTTCATTGGTACACCCCAGTCCATAGAGATACAACAGCTAGAATAGCTGGTGCTCAGCTGGTATCACTGGGGAGAAACTGCAGGACGAAGCCACTGTGGGGATAAGGTGGCATTACATAGAGTTCATTCAGTTGATTGGCAAACATGTAACATGATGAGTCCACCAGAGAGAGGCAGACACTCCAGTGGCTTTCCACCCATTCTAAAATCTAGATCTAGTGGCCGAGATGTGGTCATTGCATATTCCTGGGATTCTCACTCTCCATCATGTTATAGCTTGTGGAAGATTTTCACTACAGTCTTGCTGGCTGGTTTCACACTACGTTTATTTAACATGCGTCAGGAACGTTTTTTTGCTGCAAAAGCGGATCCTGCTTTTACAGCAAAAAACGCATGCAAACGCATCTGTTATTTTGCAGGATCCTGCACTGGATGTTTAGGGGCGGGCATTGGAGTCATGTGATCGGGAGTGAGGGGAACTAGACTGGGAGCCGGCTTCTGACAGCTGCAGACGCTGGTAACCAAGGTAAACATCGGGCTTGGATACCCGATATTTATCTTGGTTACGAGTGTCTGCAGCTGCTAGGAGCAGGGCTGTCTGCACACGTAACCAACGTAAACATCGGGTAACTAAGAGAAGTGGTTACCCGATATTTACCTTGGTTACGAGTGTCCGCAGCTCTCAGGTGGGAGAGAGAGGGAGGGGAGGAAGGGGGAAAGACAGAGATAGAGAGAGAGAGGGTGAGGGAGGGAGTAGAGAGATAGACAGATCACGCGAGACTGGTTCTGTGCATGCTCAGTAGAGCAAGCAGGATCCTGTCTATCAGCACGCCAGCGTTCACATGCGTTTACGTGCTGTTTAGTCAGGATCCGGTGACATGCAGTATTTGGACGCAGCTCAAAAACGCTACAAGTAGCGTTTTTGAAAGATGTTAAAAAACTGCAAGTCGCTGGATCCTCACTATAACGCACGCAAACGCAGGTGAACGCATGTTAACGCGAGTCCATTGCAAATGCATTGAAGTGAAAACGCATTTACACTGGATCCGTTTTTCTGCTAAAAAAACGTTATGGACGGATGTTAAATAAACGTAGTGTGAAACCAGCCTTAGTAAGACATAGGTGTCGAATCTCTCCGCACAAATGTCTGGGCTCATCACACCACATAGTGAACGTTCCATGGGTGGAGGCCAAGCTACATGAAAATAAAAATAATTTCAGTATTAAAATTCTCTTTGCTTCCCATTACATAAGCGATAACTAAATAGGACAATTCATGGTCTTTTCATTGAACTGTGTTTTTTTTGTGGACCAGTGATAAAAAGATCAAATTATAATTTATGGTTGAAGTTATGTTTGTATACATCAGTCCTGCTCCTGGTCACTTCATCACTCCTCCATTTTACAGGATTGGCTTACAAGCAATCAGTATACCTTTTACAAGCCAAATATATTAATTTTGCTTATATAGCACCATTAGGTCCACAGCACTTTACAGACATTATTTTCACTGTCTCCATAGGGTCTCACAATCTAAATTCCTTATCAGTATATCTTCAGAGTGTGTGAGGAAACCGGTGGGAGAGAACATACAAACTCTGTGCAGATGTCTCTCTTGGTGGAATTTGAACAGAAGACCCCAGCACTGCAATTCAAAAGTGCTAACCACTGAGCCACTGTGCAACCTTAAGTTGTATTCATCTAATTTTTTAACACATCTAGAGAATTTTTTTATCTAGAAAACTCATTAGGGGCCTACCACTGACTGGATCCGGCTCCTCCAGCCATTGGGGAATTTAGGGATAGAATTAGGCCAGGGCCACACGGCGATCTACTGTGATCCTCACATGACACTCGGCTCACGCTGGCAGCACAGGATTAGCCGAGTGTTATGCGAGTGTCACTGCGACTGAGGTCCGATCATGCGATCGGGCCTCAGCTGCGGGGGGCGGGTCGGCACTGAGGAGGGGAGGGAGGGATTTATCTCCCTCTCTCCTCCATTGCCGGCTATTGCCATTCTTGCCCTGCACTCGCGGTACACCGGTGTACTGCGAGTGAAGTGCGATTTTTGTCTCGCCCCATAGATTTGAATGGCTGCGAGAGAAACAAGACTAGCATTAGAATCGCAACATGCTGCGATTGTTTTCTTGGTCCGACTAGGGCTGAGAAAATAATCGCTCATGCGTGGTGGGACATAGGCTAATATTGGTCCGAGTGGAATGCGATAAAACATCGCATTCCACTCGCTCCGATTTTCATGCCGTGTGGCTTAGGCCTTAATGCTATACTTCAGCTAGAGAGCGGTGTATATCTTAAACGAAATGCGAAATTCTACAAGATCTGGGGAGCATGATTGGATACTCCAAGCCTTCCATCCTCGGTGCTGCTTCAGGACAGTATTGGAGACCAGGTCCTTCTTCTTATAACTGGTTAATGATTTATCTGAATAGGCTAGGAATGTGTATATCTGGAGAATATATAGGATTGATCAGTGAATGGTGTGTAAGATTTTATGACACAAGTAGAATAACGCAATCGATTTTTCAATTCGTGCCTTAAATTGTTTTTAGGTGTGGCCCACAAGTGCACTGTCCATTGTATGGTTCAGTTGATGTTTTGTAAATGTATGTTCCCTTTTTTTCTGTTTTGTGAAAGTGTTTTTTGTTTTTTTTTGTTTAACCTTGTTGCTTTAAAAAAAATAAACCTGATATAAAACCAAAAACAAATCAAAAACTCTTTAGGACGTTCTCCACCTAACATATTAAAATCATTTATAGGGATTTTCTTTTGGCTACCTTCCTGTTCGGTGATGGGTCAATTAACCCGTCAGCACACTAAGGAGCAGTAGTATTGCTGTAACTCTAGAGATCTTTCACTGCAGTGCTTGCCTGAGGAACATTCCTATGCACATGGCTGTGACTGGTACACTAGTAAATTAGGCATACAATCCCAGACACAGTGGCATGGATACCATTTTTTCAGCTGATCTTTCCAACTGGTGCTTTTTCTTGGGTAATTCACAGCGTTTTTGATGGCTATTTGCACCCTAAATAGGCTACTTTGCCACTTTATGTCCAACCTCTGATGAAGCACAGTTTGTGAAACCAAGAACATTTGTATCCCTAGTTGTACTTCATAGTTGTTTCAACACATATTAGGACAGGGGCAGACACAGACAGCAGAGGGCCTTTGTTCAACAACTCTTTATGGGCACTTGGCAATCCAATAGCTCATCTTAAGGCACCCCTTTATGTGTCTGTAACAGGAGCTGCTCTGGTGATGGTAATGGGTCCCCTTACCTCTTGGGCCCCAGTCCGGCTGCATCAGTTGCACCAATGCTATGTTCGCCCCTTCATTTGGATCTATTGACATGTGTTATGCATTTTACTGTTTGTAGTTAATACTTTGCCTGGAGAGTTGTTGTGTTCTTGAGTTCTTGAGCATGTATGTATTCTTACTATACTGTTATATCAGTTTAGCATATAATTCCATTTTGACGCTATTAGGGTTCCATAACATTTCACCCTTTTCATATTTGTGAATTTAACTTCTTTTTAGCAGTGTCTTGCTTTAATTTGTATTATCAAATAATGTTTCTAATTTTTTCCAGATTATTTTTTATCACATTCATGCTTTGTGTATGTAGGATTTAGTATTAGTACTTCAGTAAAGGGGTTATGACCTTCTAGCAAGTCCTTCTCCACCCTTATTCTGCTAATATGTGGTCATTGGAGTGAGGCCTTCAATCACACATTGACAGTTCATGGTAAGGATAAGTAAAAGCCTGAAAAACCTCTTTTTCCTGTCATTAGAACCCGCCTGAAAAAGTGCAAAAAATAATAAACATACTTCAAAACAACTTGCTGTACATATGTTTTGTCTTTTGTAAGTGTGAAGGCCCTCACCTGCACGTCGCCTCAGGGTGTTCACGTGCTGGAAATCTTCTGGCAACAGGTATGTCAGGTTAACTTTAATAGGAATCGTGACGCCATTCTCGGTGTTGCAGTCAGGGGGTGACCGCCACTGCAGTTTAACGAGCGTCTGGGGCTGATGGTATGTGCAGTTAGATTATGTGGCCTCCCGAGAGTGAGGCTGGCCCCAGGAGCTCAAGTGTAAGTGAGTAGTACCACCTCATTCTGGGCCCCCTCATTGCTGCTGATGCTCGGGCTCTGTGATGGTTGGTGTGGGACTTATTGGCTACCCCACCGGCACGTTTAGTAGGTAGTTAAACTTCAGCCTACTTCGGGAACCTGTTTCCCCTGCGTGCCTAGCACTCCAGAAGTCTCTGTACACGACCGGCTGGTTCCCTCACTCAGTGTCCTCCAGACTAGCTGATTTCCCCAGTGTCTTTCTGTCCAACTTCTGGTGACTGAACTCCCCCGCCAGCAGCCACTACAGGTGCAGGGTCTGACTAGTGTCCGCTCACTTGCGTCTGCACCTCAGACTCGGCTGCTCCACTGTAAGTGTAGAAAGAAACTCCAGCAGCAAAGTCCAATGGATAATAAAATCAAATTTTCTTTATTAATTCATTTTAAAAAAACATAAATAAAATATCCAGACAGGGTCCTATGCAAGAGAGGACGCGTTTCGAACTAAGACTGACTAAGAACCTATTATCCATTGGACTTTGCTGCTGGAGTTTCTATCTACACTTACTTGGATTGCCGGTTTTCCTTTCCGTGCACAAGTCCTGGATGTGGTGGTTCCCTCTTCGGCTACAGGTGAGCGGACATCGTATTTTTGTCTTGGTTTCGGCTGCTCCACTCCTACTCTTTTGACTTCCACTGAACACTCCTGTCTCCAGTCCCACTACTCCACCACTAGCTGAGATGCGAGGGCTACGCCCCCTCCTGGGTCTGCCCAGGAGTCTCCTCTGAGCTGTGTGTGTGTCCTGGGTACTTCGCGTCTGTGCGTACACACCCTAGTCAGCCCTTGGGATTATCTGTTTGTACTCACCCAGCATGGGTGCAGTACTAAGTGGCACCTGACCAGGTCAGGGACACCACATAAGCTCTTTTAATCACTTCAGGCTTTGAAAGACATGAAGCAGCTAAAAGAAGTGACCGGTCCATTCTTTTGGTAGCTTCAGCTTGGAGGCCTCCGTTACGTTCTATATGGAATTTTTTAAAAAATAGACGTCGGGGAAAACACAGCTTGTGTTTCTCTACAGCATCTTCTCCTTCCAAAAAGATACGATTACAGCAGCTTTTAAAAGATGTTGTGTGCTCATACCCTAATAGTTGCTTATCCATAATCTGCCCATAATTCTTTGTCCAACTGGTTTTTTTTAGACAAAGACCGTATTCCATATTCTGAGACAAACTTTTTGTTAGGGACACATTGTACTTGTAAGGCAGTTTTACGTAGCAATCAGTCTATGTAATGCCAGCCATACTTAAAGGGAATCTGTCAGGAGGTTTTTGCTACCTCATCTAAGAGCAGCATGATGTAGGCAAAGAGGCCCTGAGTTCAACAATGTATCACCTAGATTAATGTGGGCAGCCGTTCTGACATAGTGAAAGATTTAAAATTTTGTATGTAGCAGAGCTCTTGGAGCTGCCCCCGCCCACACCAGGCTTTAAGTGTACATTTTCATAAACAGAAGCTGCTAATCACAGAAGGGACAGAATCTGAGTACAACTCACAGCACTGCTGAGACCCACTAATGATAAAGATAAAATGCTTAAGCTAACATTGCAGGTAAACAAAAAAAGACTGTGAGATAATAGACACAGGGCTAAAGTCTCTGTTTTAACTCTTGCAGCATGCTGTCTTCAGATCACATTGCATAAACCTGCTGACAGAGTCCTTTAAGGAGGACTATTTTCTGTGCAATTTTGTTGACCATTTTATAGACACCCCTGTATATTACTTTGGCCTTATAAATGTGCACCTCAACCTGTGATACTTAAAAAGTTGAAAATACATCTTTTTCAACTATTTTGAAAAAAATAAAACATAATTGCTACTTTCCTAACTTCCTGGATTTGATTGATATTCCTGATAGTGATTGATCATAAGGGACGGATGATATTTGCTGAGCAGACACCGTGTGCCTGGGCAGATCGTGATGCAGAACTTATTTTAGTTATAGGCTGAACATACAAGTTTATATTTAGTTACTGAGTGACCACAGAAAGCTTTATCTAGATGCCGACCTTTCTCGTAGAACCTGATTTCCAATCTGGTCTTTGCTGGAATTTCACTATAATTGCTGTGTGCATAATAAACAAATCCAATTTCTAGCGGAAAACAATTTAGCACAAGACATAGTTACATAGTTATAGAGTTAGTTATACCTAACCATATTTCATCAAGACCACTCTCCTTTTTGGGCTGCAATCAGTTTTTCTGTTTCAAAAAACCACACTTTGGATTTGGCGCAATGGACCTAGTTTGACAATTCTATATATATATATATATATATATATATATATATATATATATTTATTAAAATTTTCACTCTTTATTTCCTTGCAGCTATTTGGTAAATTAAAAAAAGTTCATTTTTTTCGTTAATGTATACTCTGTACCCCATCTTGACAGAAAAAAACCCAGAAATGTAGACATTTTTGCAAATTTATTAAACAAGAAAACCTGAAATATCACAGGATCATAAGTATTCAGACCCTTTGCTCAGACACTCATATTTAAGTCACATGTGGTCCATTTCCTTGTGCTCCTCCTTGAGATGGTTCTACTTCTTCATTGGAGTCCAGCTGTGTTTAATTAAACTGATAGGTCTTGATTTGGAAAGAGCACAGTGGCCTCCATAGTCCTTAGGCTCTGTGCGCACTGGGAAATGAAATTTCCTTGAGAGAATTCCGCATGCTCTCAAAGATTACCGCACCCGCGGTAAAAAACCGCGGGAAACCGCACCCGAAAACCGCATGCGGTTTGCCGCGGTTTTACCGCAGTATTATTCGCGGTATTGCCGCGGTTTTGCCGCGTGCGGGTTGGGATGTGCTTTATTGCATTCAATGCAATAAAGCACATTGAAGAAAAAAAAAAAAAAAATACATTTAATTCTGATAGTAGATAGACAGAAGAATAGATAGAGGGATAGATAGATAGACAGACAGATAGATAGAGGGATAGATAGAGGACAGATCGCTGCATTTCCCACGGTCGGCAGTGAGTTCACATTACCGGCCGTGGGAAATGACCGGTAAGTACCTCTGCTGTCTGCTGCTTTCATTCAGCGCTGTGTCTGTGACAGTCGCGGCTGGATGTCAGCAGTGCAGGACGCAGGAGCCGGAGCTGTGTGGATTACGCCGGAGCTTTGTTTGGGGGGGTTAATAAAATGGTGAACGAGGCTTGTTGGTTTTATTTAAAATAAAGGATTTTTGGTGTCTGTGTTTTTTCACTTTACTTACGGGTTGATCATGTCAGCTGTCACATAGACGCTGCCATGATCAAGCCTGGGGTTAATGGCGGTGGTCCCCCACCAACATTAACCCCTTGTATTACCTTGCCACCACTGCTACACGGTGGCAAGAAGAGCCGAGGACACTCCCGGTGCTGCCGCATATTGCATGCAACAGTGCCGGGGCAGCTGCGGCTGATATTCTCGGCTGCCGGAGGGGGAGTGAGGCAGGGGACATTAACCCTGCCCCTCTCCCTCCCCAGCCTGAGAATACCGGGCCGCCGCTGTGTGCTTACCTCGGCTGGAAGGTAAATATGCAGCGGAGCCCACGTTCTTTTTTTTTTCCTATATTTCCGTTTTCTTTCTATGTGTGTTCTATGTGTCTGTGTCTATGTGTTCTATGTGTCTGTGATGTCTGTGATGTGTGTGTGTTTACTCTGCACGGCTTCCTCTTCCTGTAATGACATCACTTCCCTGCAAAACCGCAGACAAGCGATGCACATTACCGGAGGTAAACCGCGAAATACCGCAGGGAATAACGCAGGAAAACGCAGTGAACCGCACAGAATTTGCTGCCTGCGTTATTCCCTGCGGGATTTCATGATTAACATTGAGTCAATGGAGTGAAATCCCGCAGCGATGTGCGGAAAAGAAGTGACATGCACTTGTTTTTGCTGCGGGATTCCCGCAGCAAAACATGCAGCTGTCAAATTCCGCCCAGTGCGCACAGGATTTTTTTTCTCCATAGGATTTGCTGGTGATTCACTGCAGAGATGTTATGAACATTTTCTGCAGCGAAACATGCAGCAAATCCGCGAAAAATCCGCGGCAAAATCCGGTAAGTGCGCACATAGCCTTAAATGGAAGAAGTTTGGGACCACCAAAACTCTTCCTAAACCTGTCCATCCAGCCAAACTGAGCAATCGTGGGAGAAGAGCCTTGGTGAGAGAGGTAAAGAAGAACCCCAAGATCAGTGTTGCTGACCTCCAGAGATGCAGTAGGGAGATGGGCGAAAGTTCCACAAAGTTAACTCTCACTGCAGCTCTCCACCAGTCGGGCCTTTATGGCAGAGTGGCCCAATAAAAGCCTCTCCTCAGTGCAAGACATATGAAAGCCTGCATAGAGTTTGCAAAAAACACATGAAGGACTCCCAGACTATGAGAAATAAGATTCTCTGATCCGATGAGACAAAGATAGAACTTTTTGGTGATAATTCTAAGTGGTATGTGTGGAGAAAACCAGGCACTGCTCATCACCTGCCCAATACAATCCCAACAGTGTAACATGGTGGTGGCTGCATCATGCTATGGGTGTGTTTTTCAGCAGCAGGGACAGGACGACTGGTTGCAATTGAAGGATAGATGAATGCGGCCAAGTACAGAGCTATCCTGGAAGAAAACCTCTTCCAGAGTGCTCTGGACCTCAGACTTGGCCGAAAGTTTACCTGCCAACAAGACAATGACCCTAAGCAAACAGATAAAATCACAAAGGAGTGGCTTCAGAACAACTCTGTGACTATTCTTGACTGGCCCAGCCAGAGCCCAGACGTAAACCCAATTGAGCATATCTGGAGAGATTTGAAAATGGCTGTCCACCAATGTTCACCATCCAACCTGACGGAACTGGAGATGATCTGCAAGGAAGAATGGCAGAGGATCCCCAAATCCAGGGGTGAAAAACGTGTTGCATCGTTCCCAAGAAGACTCATGGCTGTACTAGCTCAAAAGGGCGCTTCTACTCAATAATGAGCAAAGGGTCTGAATACTTATGACCACGTGATATTTCAGTTTTTCTTGTTTAATAAATTAGTAAAAATTTCTACATTTCTGTTTTTTTTTCTGTCAAGATGGGGCGCAGAGTGTACATGAATGAAAAAAATGAACTTTTTTGAAGTTACCAAATGGCTGCAATGAAACAAAGAGTGAAAAATTGAAAGGCGTCTGAATGCTTTCCGTACCCACTGTGTATATATATATATATATATGCACAGTATATATTTTTATATATATATATATATATACAGTTAGGTCCAGAAATATTTGGACAGTGACACAATTTTCGCGAGTTGGGCTCTGCATGCCACCACATTGGATTTGAAATGAAACCTCTACAACAGAATTCAAGTGCAGATTGTAACGTTTAATTTGAAGGTTTGAACAAAAATATCTGATAGAAATTGTAGGAATTGTACACATTTCTTTACAAACACTCCACATTTTAGGAGGTCAAAAATAATTGGACAAATAAACCAAACCCAAACAAAATATTTTTATTTTCAATATTTTGTTGCGAATCCTTTGGAGGCAATCACTGCCTTAAGTCTGGAACCCATGGACATCACCAAACGCTGGGTTTCCTCCTTCTTAATGCTTTGCCAGGCCTTTACAGCCGCAGCCTTCAGGTCTTGCTTGTTTGTGGGTCTTTCCGTCTTAAGTCTGGATTTGAGCAAGTGAAATGCATGCTCAATTGGGTTAAGATCTGGTGATTGACTTGGCCATTGCAGAATGTTCCACTTGTTTGCACTCATGAACTCCTGGGTAGCTTTGGCTGTATGCTTGGGGTCATTGTCCATCTGTACTACGAAGCGCCGTCCGATCAACTTTGCGGCATTTGGCTGAATCTGGGCTGAAAGTATATCCTGGTACACTTCAGAATTCATCCAGCTACTCTTGTCTGCTGTTATGTCATCAATAAACACAAGTGACCCAGTGCCATTGAAAGCCATGCATGCCCATGCCATCACGTTGCCTCCACCATGTTTTACAGAGGATGTGGTGTGCCTTGGATCATGTGCCGTTCCCTTTCTTCTCCAAACTTTTTTCTTCCCATCATTCTGGTACAGGTTGATCTTTGTCTCATCTGTCCATAGAATACTTTTCCAGAACTGAGCTGGCTTCATGAGGTGTTTTTCAGCAAATTTAACTCTGGCCTGTCTATTTTTGGAATTGATGAATGGTTTGCATCTAGATGTGAACCCTTTGTATTTACTTTCATGGAGTCTTCTCTTTACTGTTGACTTAGAGACAGATACACCTACTTCACTGAGAGTGTTCAGCGGGTAAATCAGTGGTTCTATGAGGAAGCTAAACCCGTACGCTCCCAGGCCTATGACTTATTGCATCTTGTAAAAAAGTGGTTGCAGCCTGACACTCTGAGCCCGGCGCAGATGGTGGAAAGGGTAGTAGTGGATCGTTTTGTGCGCACTTTACCCGTCACCGTTCAACGGTGGGTAGGACAGGGTGACCCGAGTACCCTGGACCAATTAGTGTCCCTGGTAGAGCGGCATGTGGCTACGCAGGACTTGATACGGGACACTGAGACTTTGCGTACCGCCCGTCGGTCCGGCCCCTCCAAGCCTAGGGCCAAGGACCCACCGCTGACACCGGTGCAGGAGTCCCCTACCGTCCCGTCTGAGGCCGCGGCCGCCCTTCCTGAGGTCCGGAAGGTTCTGTACCCTAAACGACAACCCGTGAAGGGGGTTCCCGTCTCCATTAGATGTTGGCGGTGCCAGCGGGTGGGACATATGGAAGCCCAGTGTCCACTCACCACGGAGCCCATGGATTGTGGGGTTACCCGGCGGGGTTCAATGTATGCTCAGGTGGTGTGTACCGCTGACCTGGTCTACCCAGAGACTGAGCCCCACTTGTGCCAAATTCAGGTGAATGGATGTCCGGTTACAGGCTTGTTGGATTCCGGAAGCTTAGTGACCCTTGTGCGATCAACCCTAAGGGCTAAAGTAAAGGCCACAGGACGTACCGTGGGGGTGGTTTCCATACATGGGGACCGCCGAGACTATCCCACGGGGATAGTCACCATCACAGCACCTTGCGGTCAGGTGCAACATGAGGTGGGACTTATTAATACTCTTCCCTATGATGTGATCCTAGGAAGGGATCTGCCCTATTTTTGGACTTTATGGAAGGGACCTCCTAAGTCCCCTCAGATATTGGTCAGTCCGGGACCTGAGCCCTACAATCCTGAATCCGGGACGCCTGCCGTAGGGGTCCCCATGATAGGGACAGGATGTGAACCTGATAGGTCGCCCCTAGAGGTATTGGCAGGAGAGGCTGAGACGGTCGAGCCCATCCCGGAGTTGGAGGCGTCCCCGGATACGTTTGGGACAGCCCAACTCCAGGACCCTACATTAATACATGCCCGGAGTCGGGTGACAGTAGTTGACGGGGTGGCACAGCTGCCTGGTGCCCAGGTAAGATACCCCCATTTCGCTCTTAAGCTGGATTTACTCTACCGGGTAGATGAAATACGGGGCGTAGGGGTAGAGCAGTTGGTGGTGCCCCAGCCGTATCGCCGGCGGGTCCTCGACTTGGCTCATAAACACCTGATGAGTGGTCACCTAGGGGTCAAGAAAACGCAGGAGCGAATATTGCAAAGGTTCTATTGGCCCGGGGTCTTTGGGGAGGTAAAACGGTTCTGCGAAACCTGCCCGGAGTGTCAGCTTACCGCACCCCTGACCCACTTTCGCAGTCCGTTGGTACCGTTACCCATTATAGAAGTCCCTTTTGAACGGATAGGGATGGATCTGGTGGGGCCCCTCGTAAAGTCTGCTCGAGGGCACCAGCATATCCTAGTGATCGTTGACTATGCCACCCGGTATCCAGAAGCGATACCTCTCAGACATACTGCAGCCAAGCTTATAGCTCGGGAGTTGTTTGCTGTGTTCTGCCGGGTGGGGTTGCCCAAGGAGATCCTTACGGATCAGGGGACCCCATTCATGTCTAAAGTGACCAAAGAGCTATGCCGGCTACTCCAGATCAAGCAGTTGCGTACGTCCGTGTATCATCCTCAGACGGATGGTTTAGTGGAACGATTCAATAAAACCCTGAAAACCATGCTCAAAAGGGTGATTTGCAAAGATGGGAAAGACTGGGATATGATGCTTCCCTATTTGATGTTTGCCATACGAGAGGTGCCACAGGCATCCACGGGGTTTTCGCCTTTTGAATTGTTATACGGGCGACATCCCCGGGGATTGTTGGACCTGGCAAAAGAAACCTGGGAGCAGGAGCCCACCCCCCATAAAAGCGTGATTGAACACATTTTGGGTATGCAGAACCGCATAAGCGCGGTCATGCCAATTGTGAAGGAGCATTTACAGGAGGCTCAGGCCGCGCAAAGCGGCCGCTACAATAGACAAGCCACCGTGCGGACCTTTAATCCCGGGGATCGGGTGTTGGTATTGATTCCCACGGCGGAGAGTAAATTCCTGGCTCAGTGGCAAGGCCCCTACGAGATAAAGGAAAGAGTCGGGGTGGTTAACTATAAAGTATTGCAGCCCGGTAGGCGGAAACCTGAACAAATATACCATGTCAACCTATTAAAACTGTGGCAGGAACGGGAAAGCCTGATGGCTGTTTTTTCCCCACCTCCCTCCTCTTCGGGTCGTTCACATCCGGCTCCAGCGACCTCTGGAGAGGACGAACCAGAAGTAAGGATTGGAGAAGCCCTCACCAAGACACAGAGGCGAGAGGCCAGACGGTTGGTTCAGCAGAACCCCGATGTCTTCTCTGAGCTGCCCGGTAGGACCAGTCTGATACGACATGATATTGTCACCGAGCCCCACCTGAAGGTACGCCTGAAGTCATACCGAGTACCGGAGGCTCGACGACAAGCCATATCGGAGGAAGTAAAGACAATGTTACGCCTGGGGGTCATCGAAAAATCCCGGAGTGAATGGGCTAGTCCGATTGTCCTAATACCAAAACCCGATGGCTCCTTAAGGTTCTGCAATGACTTTAGGAGATTGAACGAAATATCCAAGTTTGATCTCTACCCCATGCCCCGGGTGGATGAGCTGATTGATAGGCTGGGACAGGCGCGATATTTTACCACGCTCGACCTGACCAAGGGGTACTGGCAGGTGCCACTAACGGAGTCCGCCAAGGAGAAAACCGCTTTTGTTACGCCGGATGGTCTCTTCCACTATGTTGTCTTGCCTTTTGGGTTACATGGCGCTCCGGCCACGTTCCAGAGGTTGATGGACTTAGTGCTGGAACCGCACCAGGCGTATGCATCAGCGTACCTTGATGACATCATTATTTACAGCTCCGATTGGCAGACCAACTTGGAACAGGTACAAGCGGTGGTAGACGCGCTTCGAACAGCCGGATTGACAGCCAATCCCAAGAAATGTGCGTTGGGACTCACAGAAGCCCTCTACTTGGGCTACGTAATAGGCCAAGGAGTGATTAAGCCCCAAATTAACAAAGTTGAGGCGATCCAGAAGTGGCCTAGACCCCTGACCACGAAGCAGGTTAGGGCCTTCCTGGGTATCGTGGGGTACTACAGGAGGTTTGTAAAAGATTTTGCGGGACTATCAACCCCCTTGACGGACCTTCTCAAAGGCAAGAAGTCCGTCATGGTGCGCTGGACTCCGCAGGCCGAGGAATCCTTCCGGGCCCTGAAGGGGGTCCTGTGCGGACAGCCCGTTCTTGTAAACCCTGATTTCCGGAAAGAGTTCATAGTACAGACTGACGCCTCGGAGGTCGGCCTGGGGGCAGTGCTGTCTCAGGTGGTTCAGGGGGTGGAACACCCCGTCACCTTCTTAAGCAGGAAGCTCACCCCTCCCGAGCGGAATTATAGCGTAGTGGAGAAGGAGTGCCTGGCGATCAAGTGGGCCTTGGAGTCCCTACGCTATTACCTGCTGGGACGTCAGTTTCGCTTGGTGACGGATCACTCTCCACTGGTCTGGATGAGGTCCGCCAAGGAACGGAATGCCCGGGTTACCCGGTGGTTCCTTTCTCTGCAGAACTTCCGGTTTACGGTTGAACACCGGGCCGGTAGGTTGCAGGGCAACGCCGATGCCTTGTCCCGCGGCCCGTGTTTGATGGCAGGAGTTCAACCCCGCACGCTTGAACTGAGGGGGGGGGGTATGTGAGACTGTGACCGGGGTTATCTATGACGGCCGGTATGTCTCGCCCCGGTTGTGCTCACTCCATGATAATCCACTATAGGGTTAATGCTGTTTCCCTACAGGCTGAAGGGAGGGTTAAATAGATTCAGGAACAAGGGCAGGTGTGCCGGGTGTGAGGGAGTGATCACATCTCCCTGAGTTCTCTGCCGGAAAGGCACATATGTACTATTGTGGACTTTTTCTTTGGAATAAACGGTGTGCTGTGAACCTTGGTGCCTGGATCCCGTGTCTTCTGCAGCGCAGCCGACGACGCTACCTCACACCCCTCATATGCAGTTTTCAATAGTTGCAATCGAAAAGTTTGTCAGTGGGAGAGCGCTCTTTTCAGGCCATCGGCAACCCAAGCGCGATGGCAGGGTGCTGATAGGTTGATATGGCAATGAGAGGACTGACAATGGCCTCTAAAGGCTGCTTTACACACTGCAACATCGCTAGTGATATCGCTAGCGATCGCACCCGCCCCCGTCGTTTGTGCGTCACAGGCAAATCGCTGCCCGTGGCGAACAATATCGCTAGGACGCGTTACACGTACTTACCTTCCTAGCGACGTCGCTGTGGCCAGCGAACAACCTCAGTCAATCAGCGGGCTATTAATAGAAGCGGAGGGGTGGAGAGCAGCCGCATTCACGTCACTCCCAACTCGTTGCCGGAAGACGCAGGAACGCTGTTGTTCGTTGTTCCCGGGGTGTCACACGTAGCGATGTGTGCTGCCTCAGGAACGACGAAAAACCTGCGTCCAGCACGAGCGATGATATTTTGAAAATGAACGACGTGTCAACGATCAACGATTTGGTCAGTATTTCTGATCGTTAGCGGTCGCTTGTAGGTGTCACACGCAACGACGTCACTAACAAGGCCGGATGTGTGTCACGAATTCTGTGACCCCCGACGACATATCGATAGATACGTCGTTGCTTGTAAAGCGGCATTAAGTCTTCCATGTACTACAACCCATAAGATTCCACCTGAGACAAGGTCTTATAGGATACCTGTCAGTTAAGCACTTAACAGGCTAGGTAGGGCACTGCCCTACTCAGAAGTGCAGCTTTATACTTATACGACCATAAGATAGCATGAGTACCGTATGTCCTATTTGGGTACTAAAAATTATTGCCCAAAAAATGTAAAAGAAAACCCACCCCAGGTTGTCTACATGGTTCGTTTCCTGCTTTGTTACATCGTCAGTTACACCATAGTTTTGGATTGCAGAACTAATGGATCGGCTAATGTGTAGGAGGAGGTTTTCTTGCTTAGTATGGAGCATGCACATTTTTTAGGAGTTGATCATCACTTCACCACTT
The DNA here is from genome assembly GCF_048569485.1 of Anomaloglossus baeobatrachus. Lineage (NCBI taxonomy): Eukaryota > Metazoa > Chordata > Amphibia > Anura > Aromobatidae > Anomaloglossus > Anomaloglossus baeobatrachus. Next base: position 414,365,537 of record NC_134357.1, on the reverse strand, counting down.
CTGATGATCCATGCCTACTGGAACTGAAGACGTGGTGATAATTTATGTTTCAGCTCAGAAAATTCGGAGTCTTAGTGGTAAGCGCAATATTTTTATCAGACTCAAGAATGTTGGCAGGAAAATCTCATTCCACTGATTTGAATATAATATACTTGGATTTAGACAGGAAAAACACTTAAGTATATTGTGGTTTTAGAGATTTAATCCTGAATGTTGTATATTACTTTCTTGCCCGTTCTTGTTCCAGTGTTCTGCAGATAACATCTGGACTTTCCTACGGTTGATGCCGTAAGAAAAAGCGCTAATACCATAAAGAGGACCGGCCCCACTTCTAACATGTCTCTTACAATATATGTAAATACCCCATTATTTATCAAATTTTGACCTTTCTTTTCTTTTACAGCTTTGCACTGTGATATCCTTCTACTATTCTTACTAGAAATGTATGAATCCATTAACATCTAGGTGTTACCTGTTGGGGAGGCCCTACCCAATCTGACAAAGTCCAATAAGTGTTGACAGTGCGGGGCCACTCCTTGTAACACCCAGTAGTTGATTTAGGCTATGTGTCCACGGTAGAATGTTGCTGCGGATTTTTCTGCATGAAAATCCGCGGCTTTCCCGCAAAATCCGCACCTTTTCAAAGGTGCGGATTTGCCGCGGATTTACCGCGGAATTGCCGCGGATTTTGGTGCAGATTTTTTTTTTTTCCCAATTCTGAAGCCAAAATCCGGATCAGAATCCGCAACAATAATTGACATGTTGCAGATTTTTCCGGATCAAAATCCGCACCAAATTCGCCGCGGAAAAATCCGCAGCATGGGCATAGCATTTCCAAAAAGCCATAGAAATGGCTGGGAAGTGCCGCTGCTGCAGATTTTCGGGAAATCCGCAGCAAAATCCGCGCATTTTCCGCAGCGTGGGCACATAGCCTAATTCTTGAATTTATAGGAAGAATAACACAATGCAGAGTAATAAAAATAATACTTCAGCATTGTTATTTTATGGGGGAGTCTTTACAAGTATTTACTAAAACAGACTGGAAAGAAAACCGATACGTCTTCTTTCAAAGCAAGACTTAAGGGGGCTTTACACGCTGCGACATTGCTAATGCGGAGTCGTTGGGGGTCACGGAATTTGTGACGCACATCCGGCTGCATTAGCGATGTTGCTGCGTGTGACACCGATGAGCAATTTTGCATCGTTGCAAAAACGTGCAAAATCGCTCATCGGTGACATGGGGGTCCATTCTCGATTATCGTTACTGCAGCAGTAACGATGTAGTTCGTCGCTCCTGCGGCAGCACACATCGCTATGTGTGACGCCGCAGGAACGAGGAAGCTCTCCTTACCTGCCTCCCGGCCGCTATGAGGAAGAAAGGAGGTGGGCGGGATATTACGTCCCGCTCATCTCCGCCCCTCCGCTGCTATTGGGCGGCCGCTCAGTGACGTCGCTGTGACGCCGCACGGACCACCCCCTTAGAAAGGAGGCGGTTCGCCGGTAACAGCGACGTCTCCGGGCAGGTAGGTATGTGTGACGGGTCTGCGCGATGTTGTGCGGCACGGGCAGCGATTTGCCCGTGTCGCACAACAGATGGGGGCGGGTACCCACGCTAGCGATATCGGGACCGATATCGCAGTGTGTAAAGTAGCTTTGAGGCAATGTTCACAAGACCGTATTGTTTGTTCAAGTGCTGTCCGTGAAAAAGCTAACATTATACAGACAGCATAGGACTAATGTTATTCAAGTTGGTTGTTCAGATGAGTGGGGCTTTTTTTGTACCAAATGTGCGTGAAAAAAAAATATGAAAGTTTCTTCCATGTGTTAGATGAGACTCACTCATTCAAGTCTATGGTTACACCAAAAAATTAGATCCCCGATAGCATCAGATTTTTACAGATACATTCTTTACTGTTATAAACTGTATATTGTCTTGTAAATTTTAATAACTGCTGGTGTATAAAAATGGATGCCACACAAATGACAATAGAGATCAAAATCACCAATTGTTTTCTGGATGAAACTCAGACATTCCTGTAAATTTAAGGCCACGTCTCACTAAGCAACATCGCTGCTGAGGCACGACTTTTGTGACGTAACAGCGATGTTGCTAGCGATGTTGCTGTGTGTGACATCCAGCAACAACCTGTCCCCTGCTGTGAGGTCGCTGGTTGTTGCTGAATGTCCTGGACCATTTTTTAGTTGTTGCTCTCCCGCTGTGAAGCGCACATCGCTGTGTGTGACAGCGACAGAGCAACAACTGAATGTGCAGGAAGCAGGGAGCCGGCTTCTGCGGACGCTGGTAACCAATGTAAATATCGGGTAACCAAGAAGCCCTTTCCTTGGTTATCCGATATTTACCTTCGTTACCAGCGTCCGCCGCTCTCACGCTGTCAGTGCCGGCTCCCTGCTCTCTGCACACGTAGCAGAGTACACATCGGGTAATTAACACGATGTGTACTCTGGCTAGGCATGCAGGGAGCCAGCGCTAAGTGGTGTGCGCTGGTAACCAAGGTAAATATCAGGTTGGTTACCCGATATTTACCTTAGTTACTAAGCGCAGCATCGCTTCCACGAGGCGCTGCTGGCTGGGGGCTGGTCACTGGTTGCTGGTGAGATCTGCCTGTGTGACAGCTCACCAGCAACCTGTGTAGCGACTCTCCAGCGATCCCTGCCAGGTCAGGTTGTTGGTGGGATCGCTGGAGCATCACTTAATGTGACAGTACCTTTTAGGCTCAGTCAAACAAATGGGCTGTGAAATGGCACCAGTATTGTCTATGTGTAAGGAGGTGGTCTGGCACACATGTTCGCCCCAAAGACATCGATTGCATTATTATATTGTAGAATTGTTTGTATCTACTATGTGGCCTGTAGTACTAATTGCCGGCCACAAGAAGTTACTGTTATCCCTGTTTCATATGTTGTAGTTCCCCTGTGGGCTGTAGGACTGTGTTCAGGAAAGAGAGGGTTAATTTTGAGTTAGCCAAAGGGAGAAGTGTTGGAGTTCAAAAAGAGAGTGGTTCCTGTTTTAGAGGTTGTTGTGTGGTAGAAGCAAAGGGGAGAAGACATATAAAGAGGCTGTGTGAGGATGCCGGTGCTCACGATGCAGAGGCGGAAACATCTTATGCATCAGAGTAAATTACTCCGAGGCAAGCTTGTGAAAAGTGCGGAGACAGTGTCAGCACAGCGGAAAGGGGACCTTAGTGAAAAAGGGGTACGCAGCTGAAAGACATTGGCTCAGGGAAATAAGTATAAGACCGACTCCTGATAACGTAGCAAAACAGTGCCGGAGGTATAGTAGCCACAGCGACACACTTGGACCCATGTGGTTTTAAATCGATAGGATGCAGACCATAGAGCCTTCCTCCACTTTCCCACTTTCCTATATTATTATGAGTGTGTCCAGTCTGGCTGAGACCTTTGCAGTCTCTCGGATTAGAAGGTCATAGTGATTAGCAGATTGTAGGCCCTCTTTAATATGAGTACAGTGGATTTGTTTTCATTTAGTGTTGAAGTATTTAAGAACTTCTATTTGATCCTGCCGAGATTTTGTATTACTTTAATCTCAGCTGCTGCACCTTGCTGCCACTCCCTTTTATTATCTGATCTCACTCCTTACTCTCCCATGTGCCAGTTATAGTTCTTCTATGCTGCCCTCCAAGGAGAAGCTGTCCTTATGGAAGCTGTGGAGTTTTGTTTGTTGTATTGTTCCCGCTTGTTTGTCTCTCTCCCAGTTTTGTCTTATTGTAGTATTAAAACTAACATATTGCTGCCCAGCTCACTAGCCAGTGTTAGCCCATGGTCAGCCAGGGCTTAGGCACGTGATCACGGATGGGAGGAAGGACCCATCTAGGGACAATGGGAAGTGCAGAGTTCAGTTTCAAGTGAGTGTTTAGTTGCCCCTACCGTACAGGTTTCTTCCCTTTTTTTGCACTGCACGTGCTATTTTTTGTCTCTTCGCACTCTTGTGACATATAGAATCTTACAAATCTTATAGAATAAGATTCCATTTGTAACTCTTGCTAAAGAGCCAGTTGATAGTAAAAAGAAAAATGGAGAATGTATAACTTGTTACTTTCTGTATTGAAGTTTACCTGAATAAAAAACACATTATTTTTAAGCCATGGACTGATTTCTTTATTACTGGTATTATGGGAATGAGGAGAAATGGTACTGCACAATGTATAACTCTGGAGGAGATGAAGGTTCTGTACCAATGCAGCAAGACCACACTTCCACTCACTCAACAAAATTTTGTATAGCATGCCCATGTGAGGAAAATGAGACCTTCCACCAAAACTACAGGAAAGTTTACATTTGGTGCAGTTGGCAGGATGTTAGTCCCTCGCATGAAAAAGGGGAAGTGAACACTCGTGGTGCAGATAAAAAAGTGCCTGAAGTTAGGCAACCTAAAATGGCGCTGACCATGGAATCTAAAATGGTGGCCAGAAGCATGGATCCTGAAATGGCGACTGCTCATGGAATGGAGGCAAAGAAGGACTGCTTATCATGGGAGTGAACGGTGCCTGAGAGCACAAAAAATATGCCCAGCCCATTGGAGTGTCAGCCCGGAAGATGGTGTGCTCTGAAGCTGATATCTGATCCAAAATGGGAGGTGCTCACTAGAATAAAGCGCGATTCAAAATCAAGTCTGAACCATCGGATAAGAGACGATGAGTGCAGGGGGCATAGCTGAAGGCGCAGTCAGCAAGAGTGACTGGTGATGTGTCAGCAGATCAGCTCCAGAAGATGACAGCTGTAAAGGTGAAGTGCCTGTTGAGGAGGAGAGGAAGTTTGTGGTCCCAACGAAGGGAGGACATGGAAGAAGTCCATATCCCACTGGAAGTGCGAGGTATGTCAAGGGATTCTGAGGGCGGAGAAAAATCTTAACTACATCCCTGTTGGCCAATTGGGCCTGGACTGAACCTTAAAGGCTAAACTATATCTGCTGGTTTCAAAGGCTCAGGAATGATCGGCAAGGTAACACCCTCAGTCACGCATTTTACATCAAAGTGGACGTTGCCCCCTTCAGTATTTTACTTTGTCCATGAGGGACTGTTGCCAAAGTTTTGGTGAGTTGGGGACCTAGTGCCGGAGATATATTTAAAAAAACAAAAAAGCTGTGAGCCAGTTGAGTTCCATAAGGGGACTGTGAGTTAAAGGCTAGTTAAAGAAAGCCTTTGTTAAAACAACTGTTGGTCAGAAGTCCTGGATGGTCGTAAAATGCCTGTGTGGATTGTTTAAAAAGGATAGGGACTGTTTGTTATTGCCTTCATGGTGGATTGGGCCTGGACTGAGCCTTAAAGGCTAAACTATATCTGCTAGTTTCAAAGGCGCAGGAATGATCAGCAAAGTAACATCCTCAGTCACACATTTTACATCAAAGTGGACGTTGCCCCTTCAGTATTTTACTTTGTCCATGAGGCACTGTTGCCAAAGTTCTAAGGACTGTTGTTGGGGGAAGGGGGGTGAACAACCCCATGTTCTGGCCAGGTTGATGAACCTTGAGGACTGTGCCCTTTTACCGGAAGGACTGCTGTTGCTGTGTTGGCCTGCAGGACTGTTAAAATATGGACATGGACAGTTTGTTCCAGGTTCTCAACCCATTGGGATCGAGGTCGTGACAACCTGAAGAAAAGAAAGAAAACATCTTCCTTCGAAGAAGAAAAGAGTTAATGATGATTTTATGTATGGTTTTTATGCTTTGATGTCTTCCAGGTTGCCAGTGGCACTATACAACCACAAATTTAGGGATTAATGATTGTCTCCACTTCAATGGGAGTTACTTTCTGTAGAAGCACTTCATTCTGGTTTATTCTGGATTTTTGGTAAATGCCACTTTATGATGTTCATTTGTCCTTTATAGATCACCCTCACTCGAGGATGATAGGACACTGAGATGCTGGTACAGCAGGGTCCTCAAACTGGTTCCTTCATTTTGGACAATTACAAAATAAGGAAACTTGCCATGACTACCCAATGAAAGAGCTAACTCCATTTTTCCCAATGAAAGAGCTAACTCCATTTTTTGGGTTTGGTTCAAAGATTTGTTTCCTTCTTGGATGAACCTGCTTCCTGCCCCATTAAGATATGATGTAAACAAAAACAAGGTCCTTGAAAATGATTAATGAAATGTTTCAATCCAAGATGTTTTTTTTTATTAGTCAACCAATGTTTATGACTTCTTTCCTCATAAATTCCTTCCTAGAAACACTGTAAATTAAGCACACCATCAGGGAACACCTTTAACTATTTCCACCACATGGACAACCCAGGCCACCGAACAAGAGTCTTCATGGTTAAAGGGCTAGTCTGACTTGGCAAAATGTGCAGTGTTGGATATGATGTTGGAGAACGCTGTGGAAGATTCCTCCTGACCAAGGACAGGAAGATGGAATATTTACTAGGGTCATCTGACAAGGTGCAAAACTGAACAAAGGTTAAATCCTTGGATTGTTAATGTTTTAGGGCAGCACACACTGTATACAGCATTAGGCTGCATACTAAGCTTCTTAGTAAGATTCCAATTCAGACAGGAGCTTAAGGATTGACAAGCAGAATCTAGACATTCTTGAAATTGTATTGTGTACAATTCAATTATCACTTAGAAGCTAAATTATATGTTTTATTACTCCTATGCCATCTGCATATTCTATTATATTCAATATTCTTATCTAAATGTGCTTTATATTCAAGAAGCAAAAGAGCTGACATAAATGGGTTTCTCTTTCAGCCATGAGTCCCTATCTTAAAGTATGTAGGTCAACCTAAATTTCCTTTTTCATACTCTTATTAATATAGACTAGTCCTGTAGACTGATCTTTAACTTGGATGACCAACTTCTTTCATAACATCTATTTTGGCAAGATGTTGGATGTTACTTCTTACTTCTATGGAAGTGTCAAGATATAAGTGAATGGATACTTCTGTATTTAAATCTTCAAGACCTTGGATATATCTGCAGACAAATATGTAATTTCTACAGTCACAATAAAACTCCCCATCGTTCGGCCTACAACTATCTTGGCCTTCTCTCCCATGTACAGGAGCACTGACTCTGCTGAGCGCTCCTGTGTCCTCTATGAGAGAGCCACTGCCATACATCTCTTGCGGAAGCTTATCGCTTTGAGAACAAAAGGAATGGCTGTCTGAAATTAGATATGTTGGATCCTTATCTCCGCCGACATCATTAGACTGTTGGCCAAACCTGTTGATATCGGCTGGGTCATCTGACATTAGTCTAATATATATGGGGACCTTATCTCTTGGAGAGATTATTATCTATATGAACACACAATGTTGAAGTTAAAAATTTGTTTACATGGATCGACCGGTATTACGATTCGACCACCGATAGATAAACCTTTTCCAATTGGCAGTCGGTTAAATGCCTGTTTACACCAGCACAACAATGTAAACACTGCATACTGAATGATCTATATCAGTTCACTCAGTGCACATAGACTAGGCTGCCACTGTTCTCAGTAGTGTGAGTCCTGTTTACATAGAATGATGCATTACTGAGAATTAGATTTCTTGCGCTACATGAAAGATCATTTAAAAAGATGCTCGTTCATCAGGGGATCATCAGCCTGTTTACACTGCAAGATAATTGTGAAACATGCATTTTTAATAATGCCCGCTCCCAATTATTTTGTAGTGTAAATTCCCATTTACTCAGAAGATCTGTAGATTTCATCACACGCTCATCTACTCTCCCTTTTCCTCCTTTTTGTTCCACATTAGCTTGCTTATGTTTACTGACTGTTACTTTCCAGGTGTCTCCCGCTTTGGTTTGTGTTATTGGTTTGTAAACCATTTATAATAAAGGAAACACTTTGTGGTCAGCTTAATGACTCTGGCCAAATTTACAAATCTGAGTCATGAAGTTGTAAAGGAGTGGGGAGCGGGATTTGCAGAAAGTAAACAAGCTGGCAGTCTCATCAGGTAGGATGAAATGGTAGATTCTGATTTGTATAGGTCTGTCAGCTTAAAGAACAGCTACGTTCATGCAAAAGTTCAACCTACAAAAGATCAGGTCTATAAGCTTAGGTTCATAAAAATGACTACAGGCATAAGGGTAACTCAATCATAATCTTTGTGTATATACAAAGTATGTCATCATTGTTAGATTATAGTAATCTACTTCAGTTGCCAAAGCTATTATAAAACATGTTGGAAAATGTATCTGTGATAAATTGGGCACCTTTTTGTACCCCATTAGAGTACCCCAAAATGTAAAACATGATTACAGAGTTACAGATCATGATTTGTGTATATAAAGTATATTGTATTTTCTAGATGATAGAAACATACTACCATGACCAAAACTGTTATCAAACATTTTGGAAATTACATATGTGATAAATTGAGCATCATTTTGTACCCCATTATAGTACCCTATGATTTATATTTGATGGTCGCTTGAAAGAGTATGTTGGGGGAATGATATTATTGTATAGCAGAAAGATTGTTAGCTGCTTCTTAAGTGACAGATTGTGTAAACTGTGCGAGGATTGTAAGGGGGTTAACATGAGCTTTAAGCACTCTTTATATCCATACCTTGTATTTAGCGGAGAAGACTTTTTCATTTAATTTAATATAAGTGTAACTAAGTGCCACATGTTGGTGGCAGGTGGCAGCTGACATGAGAGTGCTCATCTGTTTTTGGATTTATTAGTTTGGCGGATGGCTACAATTTTGTCTTTTTTGCCCAGATGGTGGTGGCTGTGTGATGATATGAAATATAGGGTTAGACATCACTGGAGGGTGGTTGTACTGGATGTATAACAGCTGCATAGAGGCTAAACTAAGGATACCTTATTCAATTCCTTTCTGAAAATATGGTTTATGAGGTCACCAAAACTTCATCTTCTATGGCCATGATCTCATCATTACTGTAGAAAGGACATGTGATATATTCTGCTTTGTTTTCTACAGCCCTATCCGATGATGAAGATGTAAACACCATGCTTTTGGGTACTCAGTTCTGGAAGATTAAGCCAGGATGGTGTCAACAAAGACTGTACAGACTGGAATCTGATGGGATGACCATCTGGTACAAAAGCAAAGCAAAAAAGGCACGATCCAAGCAGATCTGTAAGTATCAGTAAGAACAGTATCAGATTCAATGACTATATATATCAATTTTTTTTGTAATGTTTTCTTCCTACTAGAGGCGCTCACTGCATAATGTTATAGAATGAACATTATAATAATACCATTTGATGTAATCGCCTTGTGCAGCAACAGGCGTTATTCATTTGATCTATGTAGACAGTATGTGCTGGAGATAGAATACTATTTATTAGATATGTGGATCTAAAAATAAGCTGTACGTGGAAATTCTTACTAACTGTCACGGCCAGGTGTACGGGCAGGCCCAGGAGGTGGATCCACTGGACCGAACTCCTAGATGGTAGGAAAGAGTCCGGCAGCTGGAACACTAGAAACAGCAGAACAGTCCTTGCACACGGGAATAGCGGAGAAGTCCCTGGGACCACGGAGTTATGGGTGGTAGTCCGGGTGACGCAGCTCAGGTTCGGAAGCCGAGATGATGTCAGGCGGGGTCCGGAACCTTGGAAGCAAGATGACGGGTCACCGCAGGGATCCGAGATGGTGCGGACTGTCAGGATGGCAGAAGGACAGCGTTCGGGGTTCAGGATACGGCAGACTGGATGGCGAGGCAAGCACGGCTCTACAAAGAGAGATAGGTGAGTACATGCACTGAAACACCAGGAGACCTGACTCCTAGCTTAGGGAACACGAAGATCAGGCCCCGCCCCCTTGGACAATACACCCCTTTATACCCTGTACCTGATTAGCCTCATTACCTGTTAATGGACGCTGGCCCTTTAAGAAAGGGTCAGTGACCGCGCGCGCGCCCTAATGCGCATGCGCGCAGCCCGGGTGCCAGAAGCCAGGGAAGGAGGCTGAGAAGAGGACGCAGGGGAGCCGGCCAGGGCCTGGGAAGCCGTCGGGCGCCGCGATCGGGGACCAGGGGGCCTGGGAAGGACGGGGACCGGAGGCTGGAGAGCGGGGAGCGTGGCAGGTGAGCCGGGGAGCGGGGCTGAGGACCCGGGGAGCGGAGCAGAGGACCCGGGGAGGGAAGCCAAGGACCCGGGGAGCGTGACACTAACGCACCTAAATAATCTGTGATATTACAGCTGATACTGGGAGATCAATTCTACTACATAGATTTAGAGTCAGGTGGAAAATGGGTTCAGACAATAAGTGATAGCAATTGTTACTTAGGCTGTATAAAGGGTGGTAGATATCAATGAAGCCTCCTGCCATGGGGCACATTAGATATGGAGTCCTAGTTCAGGTTGGCCTTATCACCTTTGTCATTGGATGTAAAGGTACCGTCACACTAAGCAACTTACCAGCGATCCCAACAACGATAGGGATCGCTGGTAAGTTGCTAGGAGGTTGCTGGTGAGATGTCACACTGCGACGCTCCAGCGATCCCACCAGCAACCTGACCTGGCAGGGATCGCTGGAGCATGGCTACACGAGTTGCTGGTGAGCTCACCAGCAACCAGTGACAAGCCCCCAGCGCCGCGTGGAAGATGCTGCGCTTGGTAACTAAGGTAAATATCGGTAACCAACCCGATATTTACCTTGGTTACCACCGCACGGAGCTACACGTGCAGAGAGCAGGGAGCAGCGCACACTGAGCGCTGGCTCCCTGCTCTCCTAGTTACAGCACACATCGGGTTAATTACCCGATGTATGCTGCAGCTAAATGTGCACAGAGCAGGGAGCAGCGCACAATGCTTAGCGCTGGCTCCTTGCTCTCCTAGTTACAGCACACATCGGGTTAATTACCCGATGTGTGCTGCAGCTAAATGTGCACAGAGCAGGGAGCAGTGCACACTGCTTAGCGCTGGCTCCCTGCTCTCCTAGCTACAGCACACATCGGGTTAATTAACCCGATGTGTCCTGCAGCTAGCTACATGTGCACAGAGCAGGAGCCGGCACTGACAGTGAGAGCGGCGGAGGCTGGTATCGAAGGTAAATATCGGGTAACCAAGGACAGGGCTTCTTGGTTACCCGATGTTTACTGTGGTTACCAGCCTCCGCAGAAGCCAGCTCCTGCTGCCTGCACATTTAGTTGTTGCTGTCTCGCTGTCACACACAGCGATCTGTGCTGCACAGCGGGACAGCAACAACTAAAAAATGGCCCATGACATTCAGCAACAACCAACGACCTCACAGCAGGGGCCAGGTTGTTGCTGGATGTCACACACAGCAACATCGCTAGCAACGTCACAAAAGTTGTTCGTTAGCAGCGATGTTGCTAGCGATGTTGCTTAGTGTGACGGGGCCTTTAGAGGCCTACAAAGATGCAATGGGCAATGAAATCCCACCCCTCTTATTAAATATGGGACAGTAGGGTGGTGGAAAGTATGGCCAGGTCCTTCTGTTCTGGGATGGATGGTGTGATATTTCAGACAATCATCATTAGAAGGAAGGTTTTTTTTTCTGTTTGTTTTGGGGTTTTTTTTGTTTTTTTAATCTGTGGCTTTTCCTTCTGCATACAGTATATGACCTGGGCTTTAAGGCTAATTTTGTGGTCAAATCACCCTGAGTATTAATTGATTAGTTTCCCTGTTAATGTCACCTTGAAACGCTACACATTATATTTCATTGTGCTTCTATATCTCCATTCTTCATTGTGTCTTTTGCCAGTCTCTGTTCTGCACATTGAGTCTGTACGTGAAGGTCGGCAGTCAGAAGGACTTCGGAGAAACGGCCGCCGCTTCCCGGAGAGCTGCTGCTTCAGTATCTCCTTCATGGGAAGGAGAAGAAACTTGGACCTGGCTGCATCCACTGACCAAGAAGCTCGTAGCTGGGTTCAAGGCTTGCGTAAACTGATGGAGAGAGCAGAGGCGATGAGCCAGAGGGAGAAATTAGTTCAATATCCTTACACAAATACATAGTAGCCATGAAGTGGTTGGCAGGATTAATCATGAATGGAAAACATAGCATGTCCCAAGTGCAATACCAGTGTTGCCACCAAACATTTCTGAGACCCATAAGGCCCCTTTACACACTGAGACTTTCTAGCGATCCCACCAGCGATCCCGACCTGGCAGGGATCGCTGGAAAGTCTCTAAACAGTCGCTGGTGAGCTGTCAAACATCGACGCAGCAGCGATACAGACCTGCAGAACGACCTCACTGGTCATTGAGAACGTGTCACACAGCAGCTATTTGATGACTCACACCTATGTTAGGGGCGTGGTGTTTGGCGCTGAAGCCACCTAGGTGTCCTTTTTACACGCCCCCCTCAGCTCCGATTGGTGATCTCTATTGGCAACCCCGAGTTTGGAAAGATTGGCAAAAGTCGCGCTTGTATATCCTTTGTTCCTGAGCTTCTGTTGCTTAGCGGATCTTTGCACAGTTCTCTGTGTGGCGACTCCACACTGGTTTATCTATACAGCATCAATACAGCTTCAATCAAATTATGCTTACTGTATAGGCTTTATAGTATTGCAGACTGGAGAACTGTCTAATGATCCGCAAACCAGCATGCTCAAGAACAAGGTAGCTTTGAAACAAAGGACAGAAGAGCTAAAGTTGCCTTCTTTTCAGTAAAAGCCGCCCAATCAGAACGCAACAGCGACCACCAATCGGAGGTAAGGGGGCGGGAAAGGGAACGCTATAGCACAGCTACGGGCTGGGTTCTAAGTCGCTAATGATGTCGTTGTAATGGTGTCAAACACACCGATGCATGCTGCGCAGCAGGAAACAAAGGACCAAGAAATGTTCCTGAATGATTTGTAGCGATCAGCGACCTCACAGCGGGGACCAGGGTGCTGATGCGTGTCACACACTGCAATGTCGCTGGGGAGGTCGATATTACGTCACAAAACCGGTGACGTTACAGCGATATCGCTAGCGATGTTGCAGTGTGTAAAGGGGCCTATAGAGACATGGCTTTAACTCGTAGCTTATCCATTCAATTCTATATCTAATCATCCCTCTCTTCTTTCCTCATTATTTCTGCCATGTGCCCTTTTCTGGAGTCTTATCCATTGATCCCTTCTTAGTTGCCACAATATTTGTTTTGTGGAGCTTCTACTTGTTGACTTTTATTTTCCAGAGGCATGTCTATGACACCTTTCTGGTGAACCTGCTGTGCCAACCTCTCTCTACTGGTTCTGCCCATGGACCCTCACTGTTTTTCTTATATTGTTATGTCATCTGATTTTGTAATGAGACTTATCTGGGCATCTTCAGGATGATGAGGCTTGGTATCTTTGTATTGTCTTGTCTCTACCAACCCAATGTGTTATTATAATTATCAACTCATCAGCCTGGAAGTTTTGTAGCTTTCTGATATAGAAATTCTTCTATACATCTGCACTGTAATCTCAATACTCGAGTTCAGTTAGTTATTTTTTAATTTTGCATGTCTCATGAATTATCTTCCTTGACTGATTCTCATCTGGATCCGGGATTATCTGCATCAGGCAGACAGAGATGGGGATGAAAAGATGAGCTTCCAAGAAGTGAAAGACATGCTGAGGATGATAAATATCGATATGAACGACATGTACGCCTACACACTCTTCAAGGTGACACCCCTATGTTTTTATGAATATACTTGGCTAGGGAAACGTGGATTCATGTCATGATGCAAGTTGTAGTTGGTAAGCCACAAGCTGGTAGAAATTGGAGGATTGAATTTATCACTTGCTTATGAGAATATTTTGAACCAGTTTTAATCCAGGGACTCTGTCATTTATTATATTTAAACGTTGTGCAATTTTTGAGCAGGAGAAGCTGAGATTGACATATAGATGTGTGGAGACAGAGTCAGTGTAACTTCTATATTATTCATTTAAAAGGATCCAACCAGCAGGATTTTCATATATATAGCAAAGCCAGTGCTATACTGGAGCTAGGATGCTGAATGTATGCTTACCTTTTGTTCTGAGACTGGATATTTTATTTCAGAAATATGTGCAAGTAAAGTTCCAGCAATGCACTGCTATTTCATTGACAGGTGCAACAGGAAGGGAATATGTGGGTCGGGTCTTGCTATCTATTCCCACCCTTGTCTGCCTGCCTGGCCTTCCTCCCCCTGTCGCCATAAGACGTTAATTCTGGAGCAGGCAGACAGGGGCTGGAATAGATAGCTAGATTTTACCCTCACATTCCCTTCCTGTTGCACCTGTCAATCAAATAACAGTGCATTGCTGGAACTTTACTTGCCCATATTTCTAAAATAAAACATCCAATCTCTGAACAAAAGTTATGCTTAGATTCAGCATTCTAGCGCCAGTATAGCACTGGCTTTACTTTATATACTAAAATTCTGGTGGTTTGTTCCATTTAATGAGGATTAGTCAGCAGATCATAAGTAGCCAGTTTTTGCTCTAATTTTATTTTGTGCTCTCCTGAGTGTTGTGGGGTTTTATTTATTTGTATCCGCCATATGGTACCAGAGATATGATCCTTTTTATTCAGCACTAATTTTTTATGTTGTTTATGTGTCGCCCAGGAATAGGGGGTACTCAGAACCGGGCCAATGGGGTCGCTTCTAGAGGTATCACGGTGGCGTGACCCGGTCTGTGATCCCAGGCTCCACAACAAAAGGGGAATATGTAAAGGGAGATTGTCTGTGACGCCACCCGTGGGTTGCGGTGATGAAATGGTGGCACCGCCGCTGCCTCTGGGGACTGTGCCCGGGACAGATGGTCTGGGGACAGGAAGATGGGATCCCCTCCATGGGTAGGGGAGTTGTAGTTCCGGGGCCCAATTGGGAGTTGTGGTGGTGGCAGGGCTTGCGGGGATCAGCACACTTACAGTTCGGTTGTCCTGGTGTTGGATGAGGCTGCTTTCATGTGAAGGGTCAGGAAACAAAGAGTCTGTTTTGTCAACCAACTTGCCAAATGGCCGGTCACCTTTGGCGGGTGTCTTTGGGTCCCACACCCAGATGTACAGCCAGGGCCCTTCTTTCAACACTCTCTGTCTGTCTCTTTCTTGTCTGGACTAGTCCGTTTGAACAGCTTCCGGATCGGGTCCCTCTCCCAGCACCGGCGGGCTACAACCCTGTCCCGGTCGCCTCAGGATCCCCGCGACCGGATCTCCGTTGCCTGTGGCCCTCACAGCCACCTAGTCCAGTAGTCCAGGGCTCCAACGCCGGCTACCACCTTCTCCCAGGGAGCTCCAAGCTTCCCTTGTCGGCGCTTCACTGACTACTGCACAACTGAAACTACAACTCTATCCACTTCCTTAGCTCCTCTCGCCCCCCTCCCTTTTCCTGGGGAGGGGGTAAGTAGGGCCTGATTGGCTGGTGTACATCTGTGTGGGGATTGTGTAGCTGCCCAGGAGGATTAACTCTTTCTGTGACTAATTGTGAGTTGTGGTGGTGGCAGGGCTTGCGGGGATCAGCACACTTACAGTTCGGTTGTCCTGGTGTTGGATGAGGCTGCTTTCATGTGAAGGGTCAGGAAACACAGAGTCTGTTTTGTCAACCAACTTGCCAAATGGCAGGTCACCTTTGGCGGGTGTCTTCAGGTCCCACACCCAGATGTACAGCCAGGGCCCTTCTTTCCACACTCTCTGGCTGTCTGTTTCTTGTCTGGACTAGTCCGTTTGAACGGCCTCTGGATCGGGTCCCTCTCCCAGCATTGGCGGGCTACAACACTGTCCCGGTCGCCTCAGGATCCCCGCGACCGGATCTCTGTCGCCTATGGCCCTCACAGCCACCTAGTCCGGTAGTCCAGGGCTCCAACCCCGGCTACCACCTTCTCCCGGGGAGCTCCAAGCCCTGTCGGCGCTTCACTGACTACTGCACAACTGAAACTACAACTCTCTCCACTTCCTTAGCTCCTCTCGCCCCCCTCCCTTTTCCTGGGGAGAGGGTGAGTAGGGCCTTATTGGCTGGTGTACATCTGTGTGGGGATTGTGTAGCTGCCAAGGAGGATTAACTCTTTCTGTGACTACCTGGTTTTGTCAGGGCGTCACACTCCCCCTAGGTTGAATACAGCCGGTCCGCGGGCTGTCCGGCTACTGATGTTTATTTTAATGGGAAAAGAAAAAGTTAACACATTACAACCATACATCTTCCCACATTGGGAGGTACGTTTGCTTAACCTTTAACTATCCTGCCACCCCCACCTGCTGTGCAGATGGCCTCCTCCGGGAACTTGAGGACGTTCAACAGGGGTGACAGTCCATAAAACAGTCATTCTTTAAACTTGCGGGTAGCCATCCATGTTCCACTACCACTGCTGCCGTCACTCCTAGTACGGGGCACGGGTTCTGTGCTCTGCCATCTTCTCAGGAGCCAGGCCCACTCGGATGCCCTCGGCGCTAACTACAACTGGCCTCGCTAACTGCCGAGGGCCCCATTGCTCAGTGGCCTGCTCCTCCTCTCTGCAGGTGCACTCCGGCTGCTCCACAGCCGGGACGGGGCATTTGGGAGTGGCTGGCGCTGCAGCTGGGGGAGATTTCAGGACGGGTGCTGCCATCTTTGCGGCCGGGCGGACTGACGGAGCCGACGTCATCACTGTTGTGGCCATACAGACTGCCGGAGCCGACGTCATCACCGTTGCGGCCATGCTCGGGGCCGGGTGAGATGTCATCGGGGTTGCAGCCTGGCTTGGGGCCGGACGGGATGTCATCGGGGTTGCAGCCTGCTATGACGTCTTGCCGCTCTCGTGTCCAGGAACGGAATTTTGCAGAGTCCTGGCGTCCCTGCACTTTACAGTTCCGGTTACATGCCACCGCTTCTCTGCCCGCCCCCCCTTGGTCTTTTGCGAGCACTCCTTCCGGCCATGTTCTCAGGGGGTAGGGCTTCAACTTCGCGCCATTTTTGTGGAAGAAGAAGATGGTGCCATTGTTTTGGTACCAAAAATAGCGGGCAAGATGGCGGCAGGTCAAAATTTTTCAAACAGTTCACGGATTACAAGGCACACGTCATCTAGGTCACGGATGGGGTAAGAATCCTGTTCGTGACACCAAAATGTGTCGCCCAGGGATAGGGGGTACTCAGAACCGGGCCAATGAGGTCGCTTCTAGAGGTATCACGGTGGCGTGACCCGGTCTGTGATCTTAGGCTCCACAACAAAAGGGGAATATGTAAAGGGAGATTGTCTGTGACGCCACCCGTGTGTTGCGGTGATGAGATGGTGGCACCGCCGCTGCCTCTGGGGACCGTGCCCGGGACTGATGGTGTGGGGACAGCAAGGTGGGATCCCCTCCACGGGTAGGGGAGTTGTAGGCCCGGGGCCCAATTGGGAGTTGTGGTGGTGGCAGGGCTTGCAGGGATCAGCACACTTACAGTTCGATTGTCCTGGTGTTGGATGAGGCTGCTTTCATGTGTAGGGTCAGGAAACACAGAGTCTGTTTTGTCAACCAACTTGCCAAATGGCCGGTCACCTTTGGCGGGTGTCTTCGGGTCCCACACCCAGATGTACAGCCAGGGCCCTTCTTTCAACACTCTCTGTCTGTCTCTTTCTTGTCTGGACTAGTCCGTTTGAACAGCTTCCGGATCGGGTCCCTCTCCCAGCACCGGCGGGCTACAACCCTGTCCCGGTCGCCTCAGGATCCCCGCGACCGGATCTCCGTTGCCTGTGGCCCTCACAGCCACCTAGTCCAGTAGTCCAGGGCTCCAACGCCGGCTACCACCTTCTCCCAGGGAGCTCCAAGCTTCCCTTGTCGGCGCTTCACTGACTACTGCACAACTGAAACTACAACTCTATCCACTTCCTTAGCTCCTCTCGCCCCCCTCCCTTTTCCTGGGGAGGGGGTAAGTAGGGCCTGATTGGCTGGTGTACATCTGTGTGGGGATTGTGTAGCTGCCCAGGAGGATTAACTCTTTCTGTGACTACCTGGTTTTGCCAGAGCGTCACATTTACACAGTGGGTGTTGCTTACAGGTTAATAATAGAGAGACACCCTTCCCTTGAGAATCCGGTGAGCAACGCCCCCTTGGTAAAGACCATTACAATTAGCACTAAGTAAAAAGGCTCATATCTCTAGAATCATATGCTGGATTATAAAAATAAAAAAATGAATACTCTGGGAAGCAGAGGGAATAAAAGAGTAACAATTGGTAACTTTTACCAGGATGACAGTTTCTCTTTAAATCCCTGCTCATTCTGGATTTTGGAGTCATGTGGGCAGTCCTACTCAGTGACTGAACGCTAACCCTAACAATTATAGAGAGAAAGCTGTAAATCACTGATTAGAACTGCCCATATGACTCCTGAGCCTATAAGGAAAAGAGATATAATAAATAAAGTTAATAAATAATTTATACTGATTCTTGCCCTATAAACCTATAGATCAATTCACTCTTGCTTCACCTGATCTATAACATGATGTCTATATATTATATAGCATCTTGAAACTGAAAGGTCTCCTTTAAAGCACCACTCCAGCGTTTTTTATTTCACCGCTGTAGTGGTGCTTGAAATCTAAATCCACTGACCCGTGTCTTATACTCACCCTCCTGTGTCTTCTTCTGTTATCGCCGCCGGTCTGTTTGGTCTCCTGCGATTTCTCACCTGCCAAGAGCTACACTGTTTCATGGAGCACGCCAGAGGTCACAATTCAATACAACTCTGAGAGCCACATTCTGGCTCTCATAGACTCGCATTGAGTGATTATGGCATAACTTCTGACTTCTGGCCAGTCAGAAGTTATAGTCACTAAATAGCGCTGCAGGACAGGAGCGACCCCGAAAAAGGATGAAAATAACAGAGGGTGAGTGTGAAGATCTGATGCTGTGGGTTATTAATCACTTAGGCATGTTAACGATACAACAATTTTTATTTCTTTTGTACATGGTCTGACAGCAACCAGTCCTTATGCTCCTTCCGATGACGGATATCACAACCATGGCACATGTATCCAGCTCCAGCTAGCTACAATAGTCCTTAGGATAGTTCCTTAATCCAGACAATGGATATTACGACCGTAACACGTGTACCCAGCTTCAGTCTCTATAGTCTATTCATGGGCATGAGGACCTAGTCACAGCAACATCTCCTCTCCTTTCTACATCACACCACCAACTACATGTCTCCTCGCTTTTCTACCTCTTTTGGAATCAGCCCCGAGATAGGAGAGGTGATCACATCCCACCCCTTTAAACATTTGTTTCATATAACTCCAAGTATGAAGGAGGGCAGTATCCGGTCAGTCTGCAGGATTGTGTATCAGGAAGGCCCCCTGCAAAGGGGAACAATAGACGCACAACAACCCACCAGATGCAGGACAATGAACCCTACTGCAGGCCTGATTTCATTAGAGTCCATGGAGGCCAACTAGGATACAAACATTAACAACTCCTTCCCACTTCAAATTGTGTACATTAAACTGAGGAGCAAGTAATCACTAATAAAACACAACAGCTTAATGTAACCGGCGCTCTGTGCTACCTTAGACCTGTGGACTCTGCTCTATGCCCATTGGTCAAACAATCTTCAGTTGACTGGGTGCAGGAGATTTATACTTAAGGCACTTTGCACTACTAGAATGGTGCTTTAAAAAAACAGGCATAAGGTTTAATTTTGTCGTCCTTCATAACAAGACATGCCGCCTGTAGTCTTCAGGCTCTCATATAAAAGTACCCCTCTCCAGGTAGAAACATATTCCTTTGGCTGTTTACCATGGGTAGGGCAGTGCTGCTGGAACCTTATTAGTTACTACCCTCCAGGACCGCCAGTTGTCATGTGTCCCTGTGATTGGCACTGTAGAGCTTTGCAGTGAAGCTGTCTGTGGACGCTGGCTAAATTTAGAGTGGCTAAGTGGCACACACCCAGGCGCTCTGTGAGCCCCTGCCAACAGTGAGCGTTGCTAGCATCACACACACATTTTTTAATGTTAACTCTTTGAGGATCTGTGAGTGGATTAGTTTTATAAAGCTCAGTATTAGTTTTAATCATCTGTATAAATTGATGGGATGACATACTAAGTGTAGTGCGATCAAACATCACACGTATATGATACATAAAAGAAAGACCATTTCCCTTTGTAAGACATACCGATATAAAATATATGAAAATCTGTATATTTTATTAGAAGAGGAAGTTACAGCATTTTCAAAGAAAAAAAATACAGATTCCTTAATTTCATTAAAATAAAATCCATGATAGAAAAAACCATCCACACAAGTTTTGTATTAATACTATTAAATAGTTCTTAATCATGGCTAAGTATATGTTATCTTTAGCCATGACTAGTAACTATTTAATAATATTGGTCCGAAACACGTGTGGATGTTTTTCTTTTATCATATTGGATTTTAGTCTTATGATATAAAGGATTTAGACTTTTTTTTATCTGTAGAAAAGTGCTGAAATATAATTTTATCCTCACCATACAACAAAATGTTGACATCCATTACCCTGCTGGAATCCATTGCCATACACCAGTGGTCCCCAACGTTTTTGACCTTGAGAGCCACATGCAGCTCTGATAGAGGGTTACGAGCCACATCCAGCTCCCACCTCCTCCTCACACCCAGAGCCCCCATTACTGCCAATGACATAATCACAGCCAAGCCTTTTCAGCTGAAATCACACCAAGGCAGTATACCAAGATCCAGTTTTTCCCATTCCTACTATAGCCCCCATTCAGATCTGCTCTTCTGTGTGGGGCTATTTGCAAAAGTCATCATCTGGAGACCTCCTTTTCATATCTGTTTGCGAGACGTGGTGCTTATGTATCAAGATTGGCACACTTGCGATCCACATGTCACGGGCCCGCAAGCCACATGTGGCTCCCGAACTACAGGTTGGGGACCCCTGCCGTACACCATCCACCAGACCATCACATGGTATGAACATTTTTGGATTTTTAACTCTTGGAAGGCGAACTGGAAAAAAAATTCCTTTTTTCTTACTTTTACCCTTTTGTACATAGTTTAACGAATAGCAAAACAGAGTTTTCTTTAACCAAAATGTCTGAATTCTCTAATCAGTATGCTGTTCATCTATTGTTTATGTCAAAAGCCTTCAGTACTGTTAAGCCCCTCCATACACATTAGACAGCTGTGAGCTGAACAATCATTCAGCGGACACCTAACTTACCCAACTCTGCATAAACAGGCTTGGCTGAGCGCTCCATGGGATATCTGTTGTCAGATTCTCTGGCTTCCGGCAGGTCGCCATACACATTAGAGTGTCAATATTAACAGATTTGGTCTATGTAAGTTTAATATGTTTGGGCGCCTTTAATCAGGATGCATTTGCATTTAAGTGAGAGAAAAGTTCCCGAGAGCACAAGTATTAACTTATTATATTGCATATATTAGGGTGATATCAACTGGCTATCACATCGATATTCTGTGGTATTGGAAGCAGTGTTAATCAGGACGTCACATAAGAGAACTGCGGGAATACATGATTCTTCAGTCACCTTTTGGGGGTATGGTGAAGAGCATAGGTTGAGCAAAATAGTTGTTTGATCATAAGTTATGACTAGAGATGAGCTGTGTTCGAATCGAACTGTTCCCCAATCTCAAATTTGACCTGTTTTAGGTGATGTTCGAGTCGTTCGACGAACGCGAACAATTAGCTTTAAGTTCGACAGTTTGAGGTTATGTTCGATAACGGTTCGATCACCAAAAGAGTAACTGGCTTTTCACAGTAATACTGTCATTCAATGTTAATACAGTGGAACCTTGGTTAACGAGAGCAATCCGTTCTGGGAGTGTGCTTGTTAACCAAGTTACTTGTTCAGCAAAGCAAGATTTCCCATAGGAAATCATTGCAATGCAGACAATTCCTTCCACAACTTGTTAAATGTCCCATCCTGGTCCCCTATTGTGCCATTCCACACATGCACAAACACACACAAACAGACACAAACATACACGCACACACACAAATTATGCTCACCTTACCTTCCGTTCCATCGCCGGCCTCCTGGGACTTGCAGTTCGCCGGTACAAGATGTGTATCGGGTAACCATCGCGACCGATGCCGGAACTTCCGCTGCCAGAGCGCTGACGTCAAAGGCAGGAGCCGCTTGCCTCTGATTGGCCAGCGCGCTGCCAGAAAATGGTGACGTAACAGCGACCTCGTTGTCGCTGTCGCTTAGTGTGAACCAGCCCTAAATTAAACAACGAAATACAAACTATAAGATAAGGTATATATTGCCGCCCACTATCTAATAACAAACAGAAGGGAGGTGCAGACTAAAGAAGAGAGATCATCTCTAGTTGATCTTCCCCTGACAGGCATAAACAAACAGTGCATATCCAAATGAGCATATCATCAGTAGGAAATACCAACAAAGGTAAAGTAGTTAAAGCCGCACCCAAAAGGAGATTGGGCAGACAAATGATTAAATGAATAAACCTGTTACCGTAATAGAACTAAAGCAAGAATAACAGAAACTAAACACCTGAAGAAAAGTTGTATCCACTATGGCTTGATGGACAGCGAAGCTGACCACAGACCACAAGCTGAAGGGTTCGAATCCAGACGCATGACATTATCATCTCCAGGCTCAAGGGGGAGGCACATAACTTGAGTCCCAAATGGCGTATAAAAGAGCTAAGCAATTAAAAGCATTCAGTAGGGCATCCTAGGGAATGGAGAGAAGAATTTGTGGCGCCATACCAAAGGAGGGACAGCTTTGATAAAGCTTTGCTCTTCCCCCAATATATGTTCAAGGTAAGTAATATCTTGCTGTAATTAGCATTTGACACAACATCTTGATTATCTTTGGATAAAACATCACATTCCAATACTGCAGAATTTAGATCTGCTGGTTAGTTGATATCATCGCTAATATTTGCCGTTAAGATGCCGTTAGAGTTAAGGTGCATTTACACTGGCTGATTATCGGGAAAGAACATTCTTAGGAAGATTAATTTCACAATTATCGGCCTGTCTAAACATTCCGCCAATCACCTAAACAACAAAAAAAAAAGCTTATGCGTTATTAACCTTGCTTAAATATCATCATTCCCCATAACATATTGTCCTATGTTGCTGAAAATATGTTAATGATAGTTCTGTGCTCGGGAAAGTGTGATCTTCGTGTCTAAACAGGTTATTAATTGATTGCTGATCTTCCTCTTTGTACCTTTTCTGCAATTGTTTAATACACCACGCCAGCATATTTTTTTTATTTTATAGCTGGAATGGTGCTTCTAATCATAGTTCGCTGACCTTAGTATAATATTTACCTGCCGCCATCTTTAACTTCTATCTGACCTGTCGGCAGCGCCAGTGTTTCATGTAGATCACAACTCAATACAACTCAATGAGATCCTTGTTGTGGCCTCTTTCTGGCTCTCATAGACTTTCAAGAGAGCTTGCGACGTAGCTTCTGACTTCCGACCAGTCAGAAATTTTGGTCACAAGACAGTGCCATCGATAAAAGGTGAAGATGGCAGAGGTTAAGTATAAGACCAGTGGCAGGGACCTTTGATTAAAAGCACCACGCCAACAGGGAAAAAACCCCACTAGATTGGTGCTTTCATGCCATGGGTCATCTAGTCTAAATGGACGTTAAGACAATACTTGTGCTCTTAGGAGTGTTTGCAACATTACCAAAAACATTGGTATGTGCATCCTGAATAACACTTCTGATGGGCTTTCACACAGCTTACTGACCCTCTGCATACTGTTGAAAGATCCCGTTTTCAGACCTTTTGGCTGTAGTATTGATTCTCCATTTTGTTATACTGCATGGTACATACAGATATTTCAGATATTTTATATCTGTATGTCTTAAAGGGAACCTGTCACCACTTTTTTGGCCTATAAGCTGCGGCCACCACCACTGGGCTCTTATATACAGCATTCTAGCATACTGTACTGTATATACGAGCCCAGGCCGCTGTGAGAATATAAAAAACACTTTATAATACTTACCTAACGGTCGCGCGGTTGGCCATATGGGCATCTCCGTTGTCCAGTGCCGGTGCCTCCTCTTTTGGTCATCTTTGTTCTCCTTCTCTTGCCGCGGTGCATGACGCGTCCGACTTCATACACACTTGCCGGCATTCAGGTCCTGAGCAGGCGCACTTTGATCTGCCCTGAGCAGGGCAGATCAAGTAATGTAGTGCGCCTGCGAAGGACCGGTGAGTGTGTATGACGTAGCCGCGTCATGCACCGTGGCTTCAGAAAGAGGACGAAGATAGCTGAAAGATGAGGCACCGGCGCCGGAGAACGGAGACGCCCATATGGCCAACCGCGCGACTGTTAGGTAAGTATTATAAAGTGTTTTTTATGTTCTCACAGCGGCCTGGGCTCTTATATACAGCATGTTAGAATACTGTATATAAGAGCCCAGTGTTGGTGGCCGCAGCTTATAGGCCAAAAAAGTTGTGACACGTTCCCTTTAAACTCTAAATAGAAATGAGAAGTCCCTAGTACACAAGAAATACCCGTCTACCTAGCTTCACAGTGATATAGGAGTAAGGAATAAATTACTACATAACTAGAACCTGGGAAGCTAGGTGATGTTGAGCCTGTAATGGCGGCTTCATTTGTGCCACTTCACCTCCAAGCTGAGGCGTCACGAAAGGTCACATGTAGATGTATACATAAGCACTCACAGCTTATATATATATATATTATATATATATATTATATATTATATATATATATATATATATATATATAGAAGTGCCACAATCCAGCCATGTTCATTAGTGGGGTGAGCTGCAATACCACGCATGTCACTCGTATATGCAGCACTGGTCTTGGATAATTAATGAAGAGGCGATGGCTTATGGATAAGTGATCAATTAAATGTTCCATACAACCCCTTGAAAATGAGAAACAATAAATCCAACAAGTACATATTTAATTCAGGGTAGGGGTCATAAAAAACAATGTAGCCACTCCAAAATATGTAATCAATACAAGAAAAAAAAGAAAGGGAAAAAAAGTAAAGAAAAAAATACCTAGACTCCTTTTTCTTTCTTCTTGTATTAATCCCTTGAACATAACGTTTTTCCATCATATGTAGAAATGTGATCGCTCCAACACGGACACCCTGGAGGACTGTGAGATAGAGGAGTTCTGCACTCAGCTTATGCAGCGGCCGGAGCTGGAGGAGATATTCCATCGGTACTCTGGTGAGGACAGGGTACTGTCTGCCGAGGAGCTACAAGAATTCCTGCAGCATCAAGGAGAAGAGGCGACTATGGAGAGGGCGCAAGACATAATCCACAGATTTGAACTGAATGAAAAAGGTAATGGTGACCTATATCCACTTTTTCCCCATATTGCACAATGAATATATGTCAAAAGCATTAATTTAAAGGGAATCTGTCATCAGGTTTTTGTCACCTAATCTGAGAGCAGCATAATGTAGGGGGCAGAGATCCTGATTCCAGCGATGTGTCACTTATTAGGCTGCATAATGTTGTTTTGATAAAATCGCTGTTTAATCAGCAGTAGCCTGATAGTCCAGCATATTCATGAGCTCTGTATAACTGCTAGATCTGCAACATTGAAAACATTGATTTTATCAAAATGACAGCAAACAGCTCAGTAAGTGACACACCGCTGGAATCAGGGTCTCTTTCTTTGTCGCTCCATTGGGAGACCCAGACAATTGGGTGTATAGCTTCTGCCTCTGGAGGCCACACAAAGTATTACACTTTAAAAAGTTTAACCCCTCCCCTCTGCCTATACACCCTCCCGTGGATCACGGGCTCCTCAGTTTCATGCTTTGTGTGGAAGGAGGCACACATCCACTCATAGAAAAGAAAAGAAAAAAAAAAAGGATTTCTCATACATAGTATGACTGATGGAAGAAAAGAGGTCCCCTATGGGGTCCCTGGCATGCTCTCTTCTCACCCCACTATGTCGGCGGTGTTGTTAAGGTTGAGGTACCCATTGCGGGTACAAAGGCTGGAGCCACATGCCGTCTCCTTCGCCATCCCTTATGCGGCTCTGGGAGAAGTGGGAGCCTCACCGGTCATTCACCTGCTGAGACCGTGCTCCATCCGCAGCCCCTGGTGGAACCTGCTGGACCGGAGCGTTTTCATCCCCAGGGACCGGGCCCTGCACCTTGAAGGTACTCTGTGTCCCCATGTGGGGACGGTATGGGGAGAGAGGTCGCCTTTCTCCCCAGTAGCGCCGTCCGTTATTTTTTCATCAGACTTCCGCGCCGACCGTGCCTGCTTGTCGGGCACGGCCTTAAATTTAGTCCCCGGCTTCATCGCGGCCTAGTCGCGAAAAATCCCTCCCCCGGGCCTGCCTGTCAGGGGTAAGGGCGGGATTACCGACAGAGGGTTGGAGCATCTTTGCATGTCTCCCCTCCCCTCTAATGGACCACTATGGGGCCTCCAGATTCCCGCCTTTGGCCGGCGCCGCCTATGGCTCCACTCCCCCCTTGAGAGCTCCGGCGGCCATGTTTGGCATTCTGCCGGTGTATGCTGCAGCTGCACAGCTCTACAGCTCCGGGGGACCCACGACAGGGAATCTGGAGGACACCAGCGGTTGGTAAGCCGCACCGGTCACCCGGTGCTGGTTCCCCTAGGGTGCCGTGATATATATATATATTATATATATTCGGAACGGCTGTATAACCCTTTCCCATATACCCTCAGTGGTCGCTCTCCTAAGGGACACTTATTGCTTACAGCATGTCGTCCACAAGGAGCAAAGCCCCTAAGGCACAGGTTTTTTTTGCAGCCTGTACCTCTTGTGGGGCTATGTTGCCTGCGGGATCCACCTACCCTCACTGTGATCAATGCTCGACTCCTGCCACGCTTGCTCAGCCGGAGCCTCGGGCACTTGTGGGCCCCTTGGCTCATGTAGATCCCCCTGCTCCTCCTGAGCAGGCTGCAGGGACAGAGTCACCGTCATTGGTCTCTTTCGCTGAGAAACTCTCTGTCACTTTCTCAATCCATTGCACAGTCTATGGACAAATGGTCATCTAAGCTCCTTGAGGCATTGCAGTCCAGACCGGGCTCTTCACAGGCACCGGCCCCTGTTAGTTTGTCTCCTCCAGGGCCTTCTCGGTCCGCGCCGCAGCGCGCTCCCAGGATAGCCCCTAGGTCCCAGGCGGAGGACTCCTGCCCGGATCGCAGTCCCAGACCGGCTAAGCGGCCTCGCTGGGACTCTTCCCCGGCCTCCTCACGCTGCTCTGGATCTCAGCTTGAGGACTCTCAGGATGACGAAGCAGACGTGGGAGCTCAGGGCTCTGACCCTGACTTCGCCCTTAACCTTGATGCCCCTGAGGGGGACGCCTTAGTAAATGATCTTATTTCGTCCATCAACCAGGTGTTGGATCTCTCTCCCCCGCCTCCACCTGTAGAGGAGTCGGCTTCTCAGCAGGAGAAACACCAATTTCGATTCCCCAAACGTACGCGCAATACGTTTTTTGATCACTCTAACTTCAGGGAAGCTGCCCAGAAGCCCAGAGCGGTCCCGGACAAGCGTTTTGCTAAAAGGCACTCTGACACGCGTTATCCCTTTCCACCTGAAGTCGTTAAGGGCTGGGCACACTCTCCCAAGGTGGATCCTCCAGTCTCTAGATTGGCTGCTAGGTCCGTTGTGTCTGTTGCCGATGGCTCATCCCTGAAGGATGCCACTGACAGACAGATAGAGCTCTTGGTGAAGTCTATCTATGAGGCCACGGGCGCGTCTTTCGCCCCGGCCTTTGCGGCCGTGTGGGCTCTCCAAGCAATCTCGGCATGTCTGACTGAGATTAATGCTGTCACACGGAATTCTGCTCCGCATGTTTCTTCCTTGACCTCTCAGGCATCAGCTTTTTCGTCCTACGCCATGAGCGCCGTCCTGGACTCCACTAGCCGTACGGCTGTAGCATCTGCTAACTCCGTGGCAGTCCGCAGGGCCATGTGGCTGCGCGAATGGAAAGCAGACTCTGCTTCCAAAAGGTTCTTAACTGGTTTGCCTTTTTCTGGCGAACGTTTATTTGGCGAACGATTGGATGAGATTATTAAGGAATCCTCGGGAAAGGACTCCTCCTTACCCCAGTCCAAACCTAAGAGACCTCAGCAGAGAAAAATCCAATCGAGGTTTCGGTCCTTTCGTCCCTCCGCCAAGCCCCAATCCTCTTCGTCCAACCGGCCGGAGAAAGGCCAGAGGAACTCCTATGCGTGGCGGTCCAAGTCACGCCCCCAAAAGGCCGCAGGAGGCACTGCCTCCAAGAGGGCCTCCTCATGACTCTCGGCCTCACCTAGCCACATTCTCGGTCGGTGGCAGGCTCTCCCGCTTTGGCGACGCCTGGTGGCCACATGTTCAAGACCGATGGGTGAGAGACATTCTGTCTCATGGTTACAGGATAGAGTTCAGCTCCCGACCTACGGCTCGTTTCTTCAGAACCTCTCCACCCCCCGCACAGGCCGAAGCACTTTTTCAGGCAGTGGACGCTCTAAAGATCGAAGGAGTTGTGATTCCCGTTCCCCTTCAGGAACGTGGTCGCGGATTTTACTCCAACTTGTTCGTGGTGCCAAAAAAGGACGGGTCATTCCGTCCCGTTCTGGACCTCAAGCTACTCAACAGACATGTGAGAACCAGACGGTTTCGGATGGAATCTCTCCGCTCGGTCATCGCCTCGATGTCACAAGGAGACTTCCTAGCATCGATCGACATCAAGGATGCTTATCTCCATGTGCCGATCGCACCCGAACATCAACGTTTCCTGTGTTTCGCCATCGGGGACGAACACCTCCAGTTCGTGGCATTGCCTTTCGGCCTGGCGACAGCCCCACGGGTTTTCACCAAAGTCATGGCATCCGTCGTGGCGGTCCTGCACTCTCAGGGTCACTCGGTGATCCCCTACTTAGACGATCTCCTAGTCAGGGCCCCTTCTCGGGTGGCGTGTCAACAAAGCCTTACCGTCGCTCTGGCGACTCTCCAGCAGTTCGGGTGGATCATCAATTTCCCGAAATCCAAGTTGACACCGACCCAATCACTGACTTAGCTCGGGATGGAGTTTCATACACAGCCAGCGTTAGTCAAGCTACCGCGGGACAAACAGCTCTCTCTGCAGGCGGGGGTGCAATCACTTCTTCGGAGTCAGTCACACCCCTTAAGGCGCCTCATGCACTTCCTGGGGAAGATGGTGGCAGCTATGGAGGCAGTGCCGTTCGTGCAATTCCATCTACGGCCACTCCAATGGGAATAGTCTCTGCATCCAGACGTGTTTCAAGAGATCTGTCGCCGCTGGGGAACGACGGACGTCGATCTCATGGCGTCACGACACAACAACAAGGTCCCGGCCTTCATGGCACGGTCTCAGGATCGCAGAGCTCTGGCAGCGGACGCTTTAGTCCAGGATTGGTCGCAGTTTCGACTGCCTTATGTGTTTCCCCCTCTGGCGATGCTGCCCAGGGTACTACGCAAGATCCGGTCCGACTGCCGTCGCGCCATTCTCGTCGCTCCAGACTGGCCGAGGCGGTCGTGGTATCCGGATCTGTGGCATCTCACGGTGGGTCAACCGTGGGCACTTCCAGACCACCCAGACTTGCTGTCACAAGGCCCGTTTTTCCATCTGAATTCTGTGGCCCGCAACCTGACTGTGTGGCCATTGAGTCCTGGCTCCTAGCGTCTTCAGGGTTATCTCAGGATGTCATTGCCACCATGAGACAAGCCAGGAAGCCAACGTCCGCCAAGATCTATTACAGGTCTTGGCAAATCTTCCTATCCTGGTGCGCTGATAACGGCTTTCCACCATGGCCGTTTGCCTTACCCACATTCCTTTCATTCCTACAATCTGGAATGGACAAGGGTTTGTCCCTCGGCTCTCTCAAGGGCCAAGTAACGGCGCTATCCGTGTTTTTTCAAAAGCGTCTAGCCAGGCTTCCGCAGGTCCGCACGTTCCTGCAGGGGGTCTGCCACATGGTCCCACCTTACAAACGTCCGTTGGAACCTTGGGATCTTAACAGGGTCCTGACGGCTCTTCAAAAGCCGCCTTTTGAGCCGCTGCGGGATGTCTCTCTCTCCCGTCTTTCGCAGAAGGTGGCCTTCCTGGTGGCAGTCACATCACTTCGGAGAGTGTCTGAGCTTGCAGCGCTGTCATGCAAAGCTCCCTTCCTGGTTTTTCACCAGGATAAGGTGGTTCTGCGTCCTGTCCCGGAATTTCTCCCTAAGGTGGTATCCCCTTTTCACCTAAATCAGGATATCTCCTTGCCTTCCTTTTGCCCTAATCCAATTCACCAGTGTGAAAAGGATTTGCACTCTTTGGATCTAGTGAGAGCACTCCGGTTCTACGTGTCTCGCACGGCGCCCCTGCGCCGTTCAGATGCGCTCTTTGTCCTTGTCGCTGGCCAGCGTAAGGGCTCTCAGGCCTCCAAGTCAACCTTGGCTCGGTGGATCAAGGAACCGATTTTCGAGGCCTACCGTACTTCTGGGCTTCCGCTCCCTTCAGGGCTGAAAGCCCATTCTACCAGAGCCGTAGGTGCGTCCTGGGCATTGCGGCACCAGGCAACGGCTCAGCAGGTGTGTCAGGCAGCTACGTGGTCTAGTCTGCACACTTTCACGAAGCACTATCAAGTGCATACCTATGCTTCGGCAGATGCCAGTCTAGGTAGGCGAGTCCTTCAGGCGGCGGTTGCCCACCTGTAAGAGGGGGTCGTTTTCGGCTCTTTTGATTGAGGTATTCTTTTACCCACCCAGGGACTGCTCTTGGACGTCCCAATTGTCTTGGTCTCCCAATGGAGCGACAAAGAAAAAGGGAATTTTGTTTACTTACCGTAAATTCCTTTTCTTCTAGCTCCTATTGGGAGACCCAGCACCCACCCCTGTGCCCTTCGGGCTGGTTGTTCTTTTGTGTACACATGTTGTTGATGTTGAATTGTTCTTTTGGTTTATGGTCTTCAGTTCTCCGAACATCCTTCGGATTGAATTTACCCTAGACCAATTTATAAGTTTACTCCTTCCTGCTTTTGCACCAAACTGAGGAGCCCGTGATCCACGGGAGGGTGTATAGGCAGAGGGGAGGGGTTACACTTTTTAAAGTGTAATACTTTGTGTGGCCTCCAGAGGCAGAAGCTATACACCCAATTGTCTGGGTCTCCCAATAGGAGCTAGAAGAAAAGGAATTTACGGTAAGTAAACAAAATTCCCTTTTTCTCTACATTGTGCTGCTCTCAGATGGGGAAGCAAAAAGCTGTTGACAGATTCCCTTTAAGGGAGTTTTCATGGGCTGAAACTGAGATTACATTCACCTTAAAGGAGTTGTCCAATGAAAACCAGTTCTCACCTTTCCACAGGAGAGGTGATAACTTTTTAATTGGTGTTGTGACCCTCATTAACTAGCAGAAAGAGGAAATGTTACCCCTGTTAAGCTCACGAACCGTTTTTTCACGGACGTATTAAAGGGGTGGTTTGCTCCCCGTGTGCCGTGTTTGTGGCACATGCGTGTTCTCCGTGTGTTATACGTAATAACACACGGAGAACAGAAGGTCCCGCCTTACGTGATTCTTCCGGAGCTGTCTGTGGTGCTGAATGACAGTGTCCGGCACAGGCCACGCCCCGATGATCTGCTTCCGGCCCCCAGTGAAGAAAATGCGTTGTTCAAATTCACTGTGGGTTGGATGCAGGTAGAGACTTGCAGGGCTGGTGGAGGTGAGTATTTGTTTTTTTTATTTCTACAATGACACGTGTGTTTCTCCGGCGCGTGTCACGTGGGCCCGCATCCACACTACATCCGTGTGGTACGTGTGCGGGCCGCGTGATCCGTGCTGCCGGAGAAAAAACGGACATGCCTCCGTATGGAGCACACGAGCTCACGTCTGCTCCACACGGAGGCAGGGGCCAATGGCTGAACACGTGCGTGCACATAAACTCATTGATTTTAATGGGTTTACGTGTGCCCGTATCTCCGGTACATGCTGGAACGGACCTAGCACGTACTGGAGACACGTGCGTGTGAAGGGGGCCTTAGAATGGAGCACAATGCACAAGCTCGACCGGTGCTCTATTCACTCCCTATGGAGATTCTTAGCACTGTGCTTGGCTTTTTAGGGAAGCCCCATAGAGAATGAATGGAGCAGTGGTTGGTCATCTGACCTGCCACTCCATTATGTAATGGGGATAAAAGTGCTTGTCTGGGATTAAAAATTCCCTGTTCTACCTATTAGAGCAAGTACCAGCAGTCAGACACCCATGATCACCTATCCTATGAACAGATGACACCGTGTTTTTCAAAAACTAATACCTCCCCCAAAAATAAGCCCTAGTAGGGTTTGTCAGCATTTTCGGAGCAAGGCTTAAACATAAGCCCTATCCCTGAAAATAAGCCCTAGTCGCAGTTCAATAATGAAGTGTCCGTGCAGCTAAAAAATTTAAAGATACTGCAGGCACTTCATTATAGACAGTGGGCACCCCGTAATCCTACTCACCAGATGCCGAGTGGAAGTCCCTGCAGTGATCGCAAACCCACACACACATCAGATCTCACACATGCACACACAAACATCAGATCACATACATCAGATCACACACAATCACCCATCAGATCACAAACACACATTCCAGCGGTATCGATCTTGAGACATGCGGTGGAGCACAAGGAGCTACGGATGGAATGCTTGCTTACAGGACCTGCGACAAATTACTTCCTACCATCCCTGCGGCCGGAGGCATTCTGTACTGCTGAATGTAGTGAGTGAGTGAGTGTAATATCTGGTGTGTGTGTATGAGTGTGTGCGCGATCTGATGTATGTGAATGTGTCAGCCAGAAGCAGGGGAGGGGACTGCATGGAGCATACCTGATGGGAGCGCCCACCGGAGATCACAGGGAGGACCTGGGAGCCACGCAGCCTTGGTAAGTATGAGTCTCCTGGGAAGAGGGGGTCTACTTTTTTGGGGCGGTAAACTTACCTACACCGAAAATAAGCCCAAGGTTTTTTTGGGGGTAAAAAAAAGTATAAAGTATAAGACAGTGTCTTATTTTTGGAAAAACACGGTAACTTGTTCTCATCACTGAACAACCCCTTTAATGGAGCTGAGCTGCAGTTCCTGCACTCACTTCAAATGTAGTTTTTCCCTATAACTTGGGGTCCTATGGATGTCTCAGATAGTGTCAGTCCAGACATACAAATATTTCAATTCTGTTGCTCTTGCCACAAATCAGTGATGAATCCAGAGTGAAACACTCATGCCTTACATGCAAATTATAATGTGGATTCAATGCAGATTTCACATCTGCTACATTGCAATCAATGATGGAAAGCCCCAGCATTCCTGCAACCAAATGAAGATGATGTGGAATTACAAATAGGAAATGATCGCAGCGTGTGGGGGAGATTTGTATAATGTCATCCACTTGGCTATTACTGTAATCCACTGCAAATTCTAACAAGACAAAAAAAAGAGGTTAAAGAGGTTTTCTGGCTAATGATATTAATGGCCTATCCTTAGCATAGATCATCTATATAAGATCGACCCCTTCCATCCTTATATTGATGACCTTTCCTTATGACCCCTCAAATTTACATGAAAATTGTCATTCTGACAGCCCTTATAGTTCTGTGGTGGCAGATAATTCTATTCACAACATCGTCCTATGTGTTTAGTCAAAGGGAAGACAAAGTTCTCCAGAATAAGCTTATGTTGCATTATAAAACTTTCCTTTTATAAGGCTCTGCGGCATAAAGGGCCTGGCACATGGGGATGAGTGTGACTCCACCATCCCAGGCTCTTACAGTATGTTTTTGGACAGTTTATACTGTATAAAGATAGTGTAATCCCGCAGTCTTCACCAGCCATTGTGTAAGGATTCAGAACATAGTTATCTAGACACAATCGTCCTGTAGGTGAACGACCCAGGAGAGGCTGGAGGCTTGTATTGCCTTCTTCTAAGATGGTATCAGGTGAGAGCTGAAACTTGTCCTGCTTGGTGTAATAAACCAGTTCTCCTTGATCTGCCAGGTCATAACGTCAAACTCACATGCACACACCCAGAACACAAGCCGTCATGTTCAACTGACGGTCACATGTTTTTTTCATCAATGTAATACTCTAGAAATGTTGGGTGTAGTCACCTGTCTCTATCTATCTATCTATCTATCTATCTATCTATCTATCTATCTATCTATCTGTTTCTCTATCTATCCACCTGTCTGTCTCTAGCTATCTATCTATCCCTCTATCCATCCATCCACCTATCTGTCTGTCTCTATCTATCCCTCAAACTATCCCTCTATCTAACCCTCTATCCACCCATCCATCCACCATACCTCAATCCATCTCTGAACAGCAAAAATAGCAGCACTCCAGAGATGAGATAGTGGGACAAAAACCTGTGCTCTTTATTCACCCCAGAGAAACGCTCACATTTTGAAACGCTGATACATCACACTTACATCTACATGGGTGAATACAGACCATCATTTTGTTTCCACTATCTCATATCTGGAGTGCAGCTGTTTTTGCTGAATGTCTAGTGCTCAGCATAAATGAGTACACCCCCTTTGACAAGTAAGATGTTAATCAATATCTCACTCAATACACAAACAATTTTCTAAATTTTGACAAGACTGAAGTTCGTAGAACATTTTTTAACCCATAACATCAAAGTAAGGTCAATAATATAACTTTCATTACAAAATCGTCAGCTTTAATAAAAGTAGTTGATGTAAGAATGAATACACCCCACATCAGAAATCATTACATCTACTATTTTGTATATCCTCCATGATTTTTAAGAACCAAGCCTTCTGGGCATGGGATGAACAAGCTGGTGACATATTGCAACATCTATCTTTTTCCATTATTCAAGAATGACCTCTTTTAGAGCCTGGATGATGGATGGAGAGTGATGAAAACTTATCTCTTGATCATTCCCCATAGGTGTTTCCATTGGGTTCAGATCAGGTGATAGTGAATCACTGTCACACTATTCTTCAAAAATGCAACAGATGTGTTTATTACATGTTGGAAAAGTGCACATCTACCAAGTGATAGCAACATCTTCCCTTTCATTATAGAGCAGACATCTGTAAATTCATGATACCATCAATGAGATGTAGTTTCCCGACACATGCAGCACTCACGCAGTCTCACGTAGAAACACTGTCACCACCATGTCTCACTGTAGGCACCATGCATGTTTCTAAATTAATATTTCTAAATGCATTATGCCTACATGATGCCCAATGTGACAGGTTCAATCTTTGAAATGGTTTAAGGCCTTGTTATGCAGTCCTTAAGCATCACAACAAATCTAGCAACCGAGCTGGATTGAGTAATTAGTAGATGCTACTGCACCACGACCCAGTAAGTTCCAGTGTCCGGATCCTTCATTCACTCTTTTCTCTTTTCACTCTTTCCTTTAGCCAAGCAACATGGCCTTATGATGCAAGAGGGATTCATGATGTACCTCCTGTCAGCGGAAGGAGATATCTACAACCAGAATCATAGGAAAGTGTATCAAGACATGAACCAGCCGTTGTGCCACTACTTCATCTCCTCCTCCCACAACACCTACCTGACCAACCACCAGCTTGTGGGGGCAAGTAGCACCGAGTCCTATATTAGGTGAGGCAAATTATCATGGGGATTTGTACAAGTAGCAGAGCCATCAAATCAGATTCAACAGGGGGTGTTGATATTGATGTACTGTACATTGGAGGTTCCCAAATAAATTGACAACATACTATAACTATTGCCCTTCAATAGAGCATGTCACTACAGTATGACAAGAGGAATGGTAACAGAGATGTCAATTTAGTCACACATATAATGTTATCTGCCATTTGCTTATGCTCGAAAAAGGCCATTTGTCGACAGAAATGTTGCCATGAAGATGCATTTTGGATAATAAAGGAAAGAAAGTACATCTCCGGTGCCTTGGAAATGTTCTGTTCTCTTTGTCAATTCAGTCACATATTTCCATTGGGAATAACAAAAGAATGGCACTATGCTGAATTTAAAGAAAAGATGCATCAGCAGTTGGGTATGGAATTACTAGACATGCAATTCCTTGATATTTGCATTAAAATAGCTCAAAATGTCATGATCTATATAATACACTACTAGCCATCAGATTATATATTCATTTTAGTGGAAGTTCTATATTGATTTAGTGCCTTAGGGTACGGTTCCACTTGCGTATAGCTTCTGATACGAGGGCATCGGAAGCAATATGCTAATGACCCTCTGCTACGGGTGTCAGCCGAAGGTCATGCGACTGTGATGCGATCTAGCGATCGCATCACAGCTGCGGAGAAGAGGGAGCACTTTCTCCCCATCTCCTCCGCCGCCTGTCTCTGCATATATCGCACTGCAGTCGGATTACATGAAAGTGCAGTGCGATGTTTCACACACTCCCATAGACTTGTATAGGAGTGCGTGAGCCGAGACTCGTTGTCAAACGCAGCAGGCTGCAATTCATTTCACATGCCGCTATGGCATGAGAAATCAATCGCAGATGGACACTGCCCCATAGTTTTCACTAGAGTGAGAGCAATTCGATGTTTTATCAGATTGCACTTGCCCGTGCAAAACGCAAGTGGAACCGAACCCTCACTCTGAGACTCTCAAGATCAACGCCTTTCTTAAGGAAGTTAGCTTGTTACATAAACCTGATCTAAATCTGAAACAGCTGAATTTTGTCTATCCAGAAGTCTCCAAAGGAGCAGTCTATCTGCGATGTCTAACTACTAGCAGGCACGTTACATAACAGAGAAAATTGCATTGTCAGCTCCTTCAATCTACACCCTATTATGGGCAGATTGTGGCCCCTATGCTGGCATTCCCAGAGGACAGCTCCACCATTGCTTAAATCCATAGAGTTTACATTGGAGTGTATATTATAACTAAAGAGTATAGCCATGGATAAACTGAGAGGCTTCCAGACATCTGACAAAGGTGATGTTCTCAGAATATGATGATTGGCACAAAAAAGTGACCAAATTCAGGTCCATGTGCTGATCTCTATACTTTAGGCCTCTTTCACACGTCCGTGAAAATCATGCACGTTTTTCACGGACATGTCAAAGGTGCGTATTGCCCTCCGTGTGCCGTGTTTATGTTATCCGTGATAATACACAGAGAACAGGAACTTTCTGCTCACCTGTCCCTGGCGTTGCTGTCTGTGGTGCTGATCTTCGGTCCTAATGATTCCCGCTGCTGCTGCTTCCGGCTGCAGTGGAGTGAATATGCAATGAGCATAATGAGCGGGGTCGGAAGCAAGAGATCGCAGCGGCAGAGACAGCAGGGCTGGAGAAGTTGAGTATAGAAATTCTTTTTATTTCACAGGCAAGTGTGTTTTCTCCGGCGCGTGTCACACGGATCACATCCGTGCGGTCCATGTGCTGTCCATGTGAAACCCATGATGCCGGAGAAAAACAAACATGTCAACGTGTGGACGACACGGGCACACGTATGCTCCACACGGTCCATGGGAAAACACGCACGTGAGCGCAAAGCCATTGATTTTAATGCGTCTACGTGTGCCCGTGTCTCCGAAATGTGAGGAAACGGACCAAACATGTACCGGAGACACGGACGTGTGAAGGAGGCCTTATGCAGAGCCAGTAAAAGAAGTCAGCCCAGAGCAGAAGAGGCTCACAGTAGTTTGTAGGCTGGCATTAGTTGTAACCAATGTTAAGGGATACTTTGCACGTTGCGACATCGCTACTGCGATCTCGTCTGGGTAAAATCGAAAGTGATGCACATCCGACGCCGGTAACGTTGTCGCAACGTGTAAAGCCTAGCACCGATAAACGATCGCAAAAGCATCGAAAATTGGTGATCTGTGTAGTGTCGGTCATTTCCATAATTTCGCTGCAGCAACAGGTACGATGTTGTTCCTCGTTCCTGCGCAGGCACACATCGCTGTGTATGAAGTCGCAGGAGCGAGGAACATCACCTTACCTGCGTCCCGGCTGCAATGAGGAAGGAAGGAGGTGGGCGGGATGTTTACATCCCGCTCATCTCCGCCCCTCCGCTTCTATTGGCCGCCTGCCGTGTGACGTCGCTGTGACGCCGCATGACCCGCCGCCTTAGGAAGGAGGCGGGTCGCCGGCCAGAGCGATGTCGCAGGGCAGGCAAGTCTGTGTGAAGCTGCCGTAGCGATAATGTTCGCTTCGGCAGCTATCACAAGAGATCGCATCTGCGACGTGGGCGGGGACTATCGTGCTCAGCATCGCTACAATCGGCTAGCGATGTCGCAGCGTGCAAAGTACCCCTAACACTCAAGGTTCATGTTCATTTTCTGTATGATAATCTTGCAGTCTAAACAGGCTGCCTATCAACCAGTGAATGAGCAAAATGCTTGCTGGACGGGTGAAATGATCTTTTGTTCTGCACAGATATTATCATTCTCGGCAGCAGATCTTCCGTTGTAAACAATGGTAGGCTTTGTGGACTGATTGATCTATTACAGATTGCTCAGCTCACAAAGGGAGTGCAGGTTGCTGATCGGCAGCCGTTTAGTGCACACAAAAATCAAGACTTCCTATGGTTATATTGACAAACAATTAAAAAGTTAGAGCTCTTGGAAGCTGGCGATGAAAAAACAGAAGTTAAAAAGTGAACGTTGACTACATGTTTAAGGTGTTCAGATTAAAGGGAATCTGTCAGCACAAAATAACTGTTCAAACCAAGCACAGATGAACCCTTAGCATGGCGGAGTGGTTCAGTGTCTCCCTTACTTCTTTTCTATCACTGCCCCCTCTTTTCTGATTGGTGTATCTGGATTTGCCGCAGTCAGAGAAGGGCACTGAGAGCTTGTGCTGGGTTTGAACAGTCATTTTGTTCTAACAGAGCTCCCTTAAACAGTTAAAAGCAGCAATTTTCCATCCACATTCTGTATACAAATACTCTAAAGAAAGAACATAGTTTCCAAAATCAGTGTTCCTTGTATGTGCCAGCAGCAGGTACGATATAGATGGTACAGTACAGCTGAAAAGCCTTGTGAGTGACCATTGAGTGAACTGGGTGAGAACACTTTTTTCCAAACTGCGTTGCTCTTTAGGTTTCCCCATAAGGCTCTATGCACACGTTGCATTTTTGCCTCGTTTTTTGATGCGTTTTTGCTTGCAGATTTCTCACAAAACTCATCTTGTGCTATACTAATTTTTTACTTCCCCCCCTTGCCAGCAGATGTGGTATGATCAGACCATGTCCCTGTACGGTCAGACACGGCCATTACACAGTACATAGCAGGGGCACACATACGAGATTATATCAGCACAGGAACATTTTATATAAACACATCCAATTGTGGAAATTATTATTACTCCGAGATCTATTTATTGAACTTTGTTTGTGGGTAAACCCCTTTAACTATCTGGTTCCCTTTTGATACTCTTTAGTACTTTTAGTTGTGATTATATCACCAGTTTGACAGTTGCCTGAGATATGTAAAACCTAATACAAAGGTCCATATAGAAATGATGACGTGCTTCAGTCTTGGGTTATTATGGAATGGTCACTCTATTTAATACATTTGTTATTGCTCTTGTATTTTGGGTATTAAACTGTATAACCTCTTCCATCTGCAGGGTGTTCACAGAGGGCTGCCGTTGTGTGGAGCTGGACTGCTGGGAAGGAGCAGATGGAGAACCGGTCATTTACCATGGCCACACGCTCACCTCCAAGATATTGTTTAAGGATGTCATTTCCACCATCAAGCACTTTGCTTTCAAAGTAAGTTATCCAAAGTTTT
This sequence comes from Anomaloglossus baeobatrachus, assembly GCF_048569485.1. Lineage (NCBI taxonomy): Eukaryota > Metazoa > Chordata > Amphibia > Anura > Aromobatidae > Anomaloglossus > Anomaloglossus baeobatrachus. Next base: position 414,325,951 of record NC_134357.1, on the reverse strand, counting down.
CTGCACAAAATCTGAACTGCTTCAGGCAAGAACATATGGTGCAAAACCGTGGTGGGAAATAGTGCTGCTTGCTTTAGTACTGCCATGTTGTACATGGGGACACAATTTTGTACCAGTGTCCACTTGTCCTGTCTAAAATTGTCATTGGCTTAACTGACTAATGGAGTCTAAGGTAAATTAGCTCTCTTGCAGAACACTAGAGACTACGTCACAAAGTAGCAGCTACCCTATAAGTCAGTGTCTGACTTTTTAATGAGCCTTGCAACATAACCAAGAATAGACGCCAAGGCAGAAACTCATCTACAGGCAGCCTGTTGTGGGGTGTTTGCCCCTATCAGTGTGAAGGACAGTCTAGCTGGATAACTACGACCCCCCAGAAGCAACATACTAGCATCACACATATTGCTGCCTCACTATGCTTTACACTGATGAGGGGCAAGCACCCCAGAACAGGCCTTCTGTAGATGAGTTTTTCACTTGATATTTTTCCTGGTCCATGTTGCAAGGCTCCTTAAAGGGTCTATCTTGTAGGGCAACCAACTCTCCTAGGAGCTAACTTTTGTCTATTTTGTTCTGAAAGAGAGCTAATTTGGACACTTTTCTCCCATAGAGCATTATCTGTGAGACTCCATACTCATCTGGTCACTTTTAGGAGACCCGACACTTCTCCCCATGCTGAATCTAAAGTAACCATACATTATGTTTTCTTTTACTCTTGGCCATGAAAAGCTTCTATACTCTTCCCTTGTGATATGCCTGGGCTTCAGCCCTTTAAGTATTTGGGTAACTGATGTGTCGCGGGCGGAGGAGGGGACGCTGCGCTCTCCCACTGCTCGGGTCCGGCCGCTGCTGCTGCGGCTGCTGCTGCTCGGTGGTGGCTCGAGCGGTGGGCCGGATCCCGGGGACTTGAGCGGCGTTCCTCGCCCGTGAGTGAAAAGGGTGGGGATTGATTGTGGGGATTTGAGATTGTCTGTGACGCCACCCACGGTTGTGGTGAGGTTGTGACACCACCGCTGCTCTGGACGGGGATCCCAGGAGCGATGACAGGGAGCAGCCTGGGTGTTAGTTCTCCCCTCCGTGGGTAGGGGGTTGGTTGTCCCGGGGCCCGGTGATGGGGTAGGGATGGATTGCAGGCGGGTTACGGGGCCTGGTGAGGTGCAGGGTCGCGGGGGCAGCGCTGTGCTGCACGGCACGGTGGTACTCACTCAGCCAATGATGTACACAGAGTCTCCAGTAAAACAAACGGCTGGATGGACGGGTCCCACAGACGGCTGCGGTGTTTCTCCTCCCGGCAGGTTGATGGTGACTGCCTTTCTCTGCACCTGTGCAATGTGACGGTTCCAATGGGTTCCCACCGGTAACCCGCTCCCCAGCTTGAAGGTTGCTGAAGGAGCCCTTTTTGCCTGCAGGCTCTGGCCCTGGGAACTTTAGCTTTGGTGGTGACTGTGTTTCCCTCTCTCGGTTGGACTGTTGCCTTCTGTCGGGACTTGGCTGCTGGGAAACCCAGGAGGTTCCCTTCGCTAACGGTCCGTAAGCCCCTGCCGGATGGTGATGGCTTCTCTTTGCGTACCGGTCCAGTACCGCCGGGCTACCGCCCGTCCACGGTCCTTACGGCTGACTCCAATAGGCCTCTCCTGCAGACGGTCACCACCGTCTGCCAACCTTGCTGATCCGTCCGGGCCACACACCCGGACCAACTTCAGGCTTCTCTACTGCCACTTCCCTCCTTCCACTTTCACTTCCAAAACTAATCTCTTCACTCAACTGCTTTTTCCCGCCTCCAGGACTTTGAACTACTCGGTGGGTGGGGCCAACCGCCTGGCCCACCCCCTGGTGTGGACATCAGCCCCTGGAGGAAGGCAACAAGGGTTTTTGTCTGACTTCAGTGTGCCTGACCGGGAGTGTGGGGTGTGTTGGTGTAGTGCTTGTGATGTCCTGACCGGAGGTGGTGGACTAAAGATGGCAGTCATCATGGACTATCGGGGGAAGCAAGCAACGAGGCAGCTGAGACTGGAGTTTGTCACGTCAATAGTTTTTAGGACCTGCCATGATTGCCCAGAAGCTTAAGATCTTCTCTGGGTGATGCCCAGGAATTTTGAAGTGGCCATAAGATGTGGTGCATCTTGTAATGTAGACTTATGCATTGGAATGATTTGTTGCCTACAAGACATTGTGTAATATTTCAGTTATGCCTGTTATCCACAATACAATATCATTACTCATACTTCTCCTGTTATTCCAGTTTGTTGTTCAGTTATCTCCTACTCGGCACATGTCACGTAAAACTAGAGAGAAAATAGAGGTAGTCAATGAAGTATTCGGCTGTGGCAGAGTCTCTGTAATATCAATACAATTCCCTCAGGAAACACGAACCAAGTGGATTATGTTTATTCTCATTTATGGTCCATTTTTTTGGCCTATTTACATCAACTAAAGGGATTGTCCATTTTAAAATTGTATTTTTCCAAAGAGAATCAGACCTATAAAATAATAAAAGGAGCTATTACTTTACCCTCCGCCTTTGCTCGATTCTTTGCTGACATCCTATGCTGACTACATTGGAAGCATCATTGAGCCTAGTGATTGGCTGCAGCGGTCACTTGTGCTGCAGATGTTTCACAGTGTGACTGCAGATTTCCTGCCTGGTCATGGAAGGATTCACAGCAAGTGGCACGACACAGTGGGAACACCAGGGTAGTGTCACTCCAAGGGAGGGGAGGACCCCCCGAGAGCGACACAACACACGGGGTGCACCAGGAAAACAATACAACAGTGGGTCCTCACGCTAGAGAGAGCGGAGCGGGGTCATCTCGTAGCACTCACCTGAGGCTGAACTCTGCACTCCCTGACGTCTCTAGATGGATCCTTACCCTCTGTGCGCCGATCATGTGCCTAGGCCCTTACTGACCCTAAACTCACCCTGGTTAATGAAGCCACTACCATAAGACAACACGAGATAGGTAAAACAAACAGGTGGAGAAAGACACAACAAAGAGCACTCCACGATTTCTTCAACAGGAACTTTGCAGCTGCAACAGCAACACCACAGCTCTGCAGAGACAAGTTCCTATAACATGGACAACAAAGGAATGAGCTACAACCGGCATAAGGAGAACTGAAAAGTGGATACAGCAGAGGCGAGTGGCTGCAGCTGATGTTACAACGACCTGTTAGATCACTACAGGATAGAAATGAACCTTAACCCCTTCAATTCTGGATGGAATTAAATTTGCTCCAACTCAGGGTAAATGGCGAGCAGACACTAAAGCGTTTGTTAACTGATAAACTCTGCAACCCTTGGGGAAAATAACATTTTAAAAAAGACAATCCCATTGGGCTGAAAAAAATGTCACCAAAATGCCAGGGATAGAGCAGGTCTTGCCCGTAATATTAGTTTATAAATGTAACATTTTGTTCACCCCTATACAACACATTGGGGCACATCTATTCAGCCTAACATTTGACGGCCTTAAAATGTTTCAAATTTATTAAAGTGGTTCATGGTATTTGATAAATCCGTCTCATCTTAAGACTGTCTAGTCTAATTCAATACACAAAGAAATAGTAGTCCAGGACTTGGGGATTCAAATTCCTTGTAACTTTATTCACATCTTCATAAAAACATGTGCAAAAAAACTACAGCCATCGCATTTTGGAGTAGCTCTGATTCATATCATATATGCAGATAAAACAGAAATTGTATGCAAAGGCGATGAAAGACAATGATAGTCAAGATGGCAAAGCTGACACATCACAGGAAAAGCTAGTATGGATCCGAAGCAGCAGATAATGGCAAATATACGCAAAAAGCAAGGAGTAGTCTATATCGGTGTTGCACTCACTTTTCCGATAAACCACACTCCTTTTCAGGTCATGACTCCCAAATCGAACAAGTCATATAAAGTGTATAAAACACAACAGGAACATGATGCATGTCATGAAAGATAGAACCTTTGCCAGAATTCTGGGGCATTTAGCTGGACAGATATGCCCCATTGTTACAATATGTCGACTATATGTGCTGCATGAAGCCTGCGCTACACAGACGTAACATAACCTCATTATGATGTCCGTATCCACAGGAGTCAAATTGGAACAGCCTGACGCTACAATGAGGCTGTATTGCCTATGAAATGTTAAGATGTGATGAATAAAACTGCTGGGATCCCGCCAATCCCAAGACTGATGACTTTTTTTTCAGTTTACTGTGTATTTTATTATATGTATCTGTACTTCTTGTTCTGTGTTACAGTATTCTCCGTATCCAGTCATCTTATCTATTGAGAATCACTGTGGGTTGAAACAGCAAGAGACAATGGCTCATCACCTCCGAACCATCCTTGGAGATGTGTTGCTGACAGCTCCATTAAGGAATGTTGATCTATCTAAACTGCCCTCCCCAGAGGTGAGATAACGCACATATCACAATGCTCGTCAGCCATATCTATTAATGGGGTTGTCCACTAATGGTCATCCCCAGCATATTCAATTCATAAAAAAAATAAAATCAGGGTATACTCCCCTCCTGCAGGGGCACTGTCCCAGCGATACCAGTGCTGCTTTTACCAGAGAGTCACGTGACATTGTTGTGGCATGAGCTGGTTGAAGCCAATGAGCTCTTCAGCTACAGCCTTTATTATTTCATCAGAGCAGACGTCCGGCCTGATGATGGAATATTGATGAGCTGCAGCCAAACAGAGGCCGCTCATTGGCTTAAGCCGACACGTGCCACAACAATGTCATGTAGGGGACAACCCCCATTAAGGTGCCCATACATGAGATAACTTTCATCTGAACCAGGTGTTGACCAACAACTATCTCTCCTAACTGTCTATGCACATTAACGCTCATTTCAGCCAAGTGTGCATGTATTTCAATGGGAGCAGGGGAGTAAGCTGCTGCCAGACACCTCTGTTCTTCCCAGACACTCCTGTCCCCTCTCTCAGATACCTGTTTCCCCCCAACACCTGTTACCCCCAAACACCTCTTATCCCCAGGCACTTCTGTTCCCCCTCCTAGATATCTGTGTCTTCCAGACACCTCTATTACCCCCATTCACCTCTATTTCTTTAAGAGACCTCTTTTAACCACAGAAACTTCAGTTCCCCTCAGACCCCTCTGTCCGCCCCCCAGTCAACTGATCCTTCTCTTCCCAAAATAATTATCTGAAGAAAGAGTTAAAACAAAGGAGCATATGTGAAGGGTCTGGGAGATAGCGGTGAGGAACGGTATTGAAAACTGCTCACCTGATGTGGATGTGCAGCCCTTGCACAACCACGGTGTAGGACGAAAGTACGATGTTAGTACGCTGCCAGGATGTTAGCCCGTGATGTCCATCCAGGGGAACAAATTCCTTGAAAACCGGTCATGTGACAGGTCACTGGGGATAATGGGCGTCACCGGTAATGGTTGTGAACTGACCTCCGTGCCAAGCGACTCTTGCCGTGAACCCACAAAGGGGAAAAGTCAGCAGTATTGGATAAAAGCACGGTCTGATAGAGCGCTAAGGAGGCCACAATATTAAATTAGTTTTGTAGAATGTATTACTTTCTCCCAGACACCTCTGTTAACGCCAATCACCTCTATTTCTCCTAAAGACCTCTTTTAACCCCAGACACTTCATTCCCCTCAGACCCCTCTGTCCCCCCCGAGACAACTGATCCTTCTCTTCTCAAAATAATTATCTGTCACAGTAAGTTAGGATGCCCCCCTAAACAACTTAGATGTTTGGTTGGTCGGTCCTGCCGAAGGTAAGGTGGGATACCATGACCATTTTGAGGGCTGAGGACCTGTGACCTCTCTTGTCAAGAGCCAATTGATTGAATAGCCATCAGCGTCCCCTCTATAATACTTTGAGTGTTTCCACACTAAAATCTTAAAACTGTGTAAGCTAGCAACAACCAATATGGCCACCACAAGTACAATATACCACTTGATATCTGCATAGTATGCCATGATACATTTTCTCCTCCAATACTATGTGGCGAGTATACAAGCTTCTGCTGTTACTTCTTAGGCTCTGAAGGGGAAAATCCTTGTGAAGGCAAAAAAGCTCAGTGAGCGCAGATTTTCGGAGGAGGATGATGGAAGAAGCAGGATGGTGAGTCATTGGGGAATCTGGATGAGGGATATGGATACATTATAATTCAGCCTGGAGATGGGATTATGGTTTGGATGCACTGGTGTGATATGTTCAGTATGATACACGTATGAAATTACCTCCTCTTCCATCCAGGACATTGCACAGCAGCTCTCCGACCTGGTGGTCTATTGTCAGACAGTAGAGTATCGCGACCAGCCGGGTAAAGCATGTGAGATGAGCTCATTCAGTGAGGACAAGGTGCGCAGACTGGTGAAGGAATGTGGTACGTATACAATAACCAACGTCTCAGATATGAGGAGCTCCCAATAGAAGTTATAACCAATAAATGGCTGTAAAATGCTTTTTAATATTTTTCTGGGAAAACTGTGTGAGACTTAAAGGAAATCTGTCATCAGGTGTTTGCTACAACATCTGAGAGCAGCATGATGTAGGGCCAGAGAGCCTGAATCCAGTGATGTATCACTTACTGGGCTGCTTACTATTGTTCTGATAAAATCACTGCTTTATCTGCTGCAGATCTCTAAATCCTGGGCTCTGAATAACTCTATCCACACTACTTTTTATATACTACTACTTTATATATACTTTTTATATCCACAGCTTTTTATATACACTGTGCATAGGCAGAAAACTTCAGTGGTGGGGATGGACATTTGTCTCTATTCTATGTTGTTCTCAGGTTAGGTGGCAAAAAAATATTAACACTCAGCTTTCCCAGATATAAACGGGATTTCACTGATAAAGCTGAGTTAGCACATACCTGTCAGGATGTGTGCACGAATGGCAGCTATTGTGCATCAGCCCTATTCATTAGAATAAGAAGTGAGCAGCCGCAGACAATCCACTTTAGGTGCACCTACGCATAAGAGCAAAGTCAACCAAGTGCTGATTTCGGCAACACCGGGTCACTTTTTTATGTGTATGGGGGCCTCCTAACTTTTTCCTGACAGATGATATTGGGTAAAGAAGGATTGTGCCATAGGTGCCTGATAGCGACTTATTCCATATCTGCTGACCTGAACTTATGTGCAGCTGTTTGGCACATTAATGTATGTGCACAGTTAGGATGGTTTCCAACCTCCGGACAAAAGAAGCCGTTTAATAGGAGTCTGTCACCCCAGAAACTCAGTTTGAACTAATCAGATAGTTATGTAGGATACTTATCCTCTATAAAAATCATGACTGTTCTTACGTTTTATCAGCTATGATTATGCAGGAAATTATATTTAATTATTATGCAAATTAGTAAATCTTTGGACTAGCCAATCACAGTGCATTGTTCCGCCCTCTACCCTTTTGTTAATCGACAGCACTTACTTGCTCAGATCAAGTGCGGATGAAACTGAAATCTCTACTGTGTATGCACACCGACACTGCAGGAGCTGTGCGCAGAGTGTAAGTGCAGGAGCTGAGCTGGTGCGCATACATACCTCTCTCCTGTAGTTGTTTGCTACACCTCTGCGGATCAGTATACCGAGCAACCACAGCAAACAGGAGAGGGGGTCCTGCCCTGACACTGGGCGCAGTGATGCAGCCAGCCTGTAATTCATTTGGTGGTTTAGGCTTTTGACAGGTTCCCTTTAAACTGAGTATAGGTGGTTACAGGCTCCCTTTAACGTCCATATTACTGCCGCATTACCTGATCTCCTATGGGTCTCATCTAATTTGGTATTTGGCTTTAGAAATGCTGAGGGTATGGCCTCATGATAGGAACGCATACAATAATATGACAATAATATGGCTGCCTTATACATTCCAAGGTTACAGTGACACAAATGGGCAAAACTGATAAACCGGTAAGTCGTGTGTACGGCCTGCGAGGATGGAGAACAAATCACGGGTAACACAATGTACTAGTTTTGCCTGTGTGCTCCCTTAACTAAAATCTTACTTTCACAACTTTGTCAGCTGCATTTCCAGAAACCGATAACGTTAAAAAATGTTGATTTTTTTGTCTTTTGGTTCCTGTTCTCTTTAAACAAATCTAGAAAATGGACTGTTGTAGAGCCAGAGGCTTCCTCTCTTTTAAGGGTGTATTATTACAATTAGAATTCCTGCAATTTGTTGCCGACAGTAAATATGCAAACAGTTGCTCTCTGTTATCTGCCACTTTGTTATACACCGCACTTGACATTGATCACTGTTTTACAGCTGACTATATACTTTATCTTCTTGCAGGAAATAGTATAGTTCGTTACAACACCCGTCAACTGAGCCGTATTTATCCTGATGGATTGAGAGCCAACTCTTCTAACTTTAGTCCACAGGAGATGTGGAACGCGGGCTGCCAGCTGGGTAAGGCCACACGTGGTGCCGCCAATGCTTATCTTCTGATCTGTTTCCTTCCTTTTCTCACGGTACACATTTCACTTTTTCAGTGGCCCTGAACTTTCAGACCCCTGGCTACACAATGGACTTGAACCGGGGACGTTTCCTGGACAATGGTGCCTGTGGTTATGTCCTGAAACCTGATTTCTTATGTAGAGAAGATACTCAGTTTAATCCAGAGGACTGTAGCAGCACTTTGAAGATCCTGCATGTCAGGGTGAGCTCCGGGCTGCGTCATGGGTCATGTATACAAGGATAACATACCTGATAGCAGGCATTGTGACCAGTTGGCCTCAGCCATGAAGGGACAAATCTATAAAATGGGAGTGTATCTGACATACAAGTGCATCTCAATAAATAAGAATAGTTAATTTATTCCAGTAATTCAATACAAAAAGGGAAACCCATATATTATATGGAGTCATTACACACAGAGGGATCTATTTCAAGTATTTATTTCTGTTAATGTTGATGATTATGGCTTACAGCCAATGAAAACCTAAAAGTCATTATCTCAGAATATTATATAAGACCAACTGAAAAAAATGATTTTAAACTCAGAAATGTTGGCGCCTACTGAAAATTCTGTACAGTAAATGCACTCAATACTTGGACGGGGCTCCTTTTGCATGAATTACTGCATCAATGCGGCGTGGCATGGAGGCAATCAGCCTGTGGCACTGCTGAGGTGTTATGGATACCCAGCTTGCTTTGATAGCAGCCTTCAGCTCGTCTGCATTGTTGGGTCTGTTGCCTCTCAGCTTCTTCTTGGCAATACATAGATTCTCTATGGGGTTTAGGTCAGGTGAGTTTGCTGGCCAATCAAGCACAGTGATACTGTGGTTATTAAACCAGGTATTGGTACTTTTGGCAGCATGGACAGGTGCAAAGTCCTGCTGGTAAATGAAATTTCTATCTCCAAAAAGCTTGTCAGCAGAGGGAAGCATGAAGTGCTCTAAAATTTCCTGGTAGACGGCTATGCTGACTTTGGTCTTGATAAAACACAGTGGACCTACACCAGATGACATGGCTCCCCAAACCATCACTGATAGTGGAAGGTTCACACTAGGCCTCAAGCAGCTTGGATTGTGGCTTCTCCACTCTTCCTCCAGACTCTGGGACCTTGATTTCCAAATAAATGCAAAATTTATTTTCATCTGAAAACACCTTGGACCTCTGAGCAACAGTCCAGTTCTTTTTCTCCTTGGCCCAGGTAAGACGCTTTTGGCATTGTCTATCGGTCATGAGTGGCTTGACACAAGGAATGCGACAGTTGTAGCCCATGTCCTGGATACGTCTATGTGTGGTGGCTCTTGAAGCACTAACTCCAGCAGTAGTCCACTCCTTGTGAATCTCCCCCAAATTTTTGAATGGCCTTTTCTTAACAATCCTATCAAAGCTGCGGCTATCCCTGTTGCTTGTTCATCTTTTTCAACCACTCTTTTTCCTTCCATTCAACTTTCCATTAATATTTTTGGATACAGCACTCTGTGAACAGCGAGCTTCTTTAGCAATGACCTTTTGTGGCTTACCCCCCTTGTGGAGTGTGTCAATGAATGCTTTCTGGACATCTGTCAAGTCAGCAGTCTTCCCCATGACTGTGTAGCCTTCTGAACCAGAATAAAGGAACATATTAAATGCTTTTCATGTGTTTTGTGTTAATTATTCTAATTTTCTGAGATAATGACTTTTGGGTTTTCATTGGCTGTAAGCCATAATCATCAACATTAACAGAAATAAACACTTGAAATAGATCACTGTTTGTAATGACTCTCTCTCTCTCTCTATATATATATATATATATATATATATATATGCCTTTTTGTATTGAAATACTGAAATTAACTTTTTGATAATATTCTAATTTATTGAGATGCACTTGTACATGAACGGAGCCAGCAAGGTATGGCTTCTCTTAGTGGCTGCAAAGCTGAGTAAAATGTATTTTTTTATTTCTCTGCTCTTTTGCAGAGATATTTGCTTGTTATAATTTACAAGGCCAACTTGGTATTACCAGATTCCTCTGTGTGATCATGTACTTTGTCTGCTATACTTCTACTGCCCTTAAGCTGGTGTCACACATAACGACGACGACAACGACGTCGCTGCTACGTCACCATTTTCTGTGACGTTGCAGCGACGTCCCGTCGCTGTCGCTGTGTGTGACATCCAGCAACGACCTGGCCCCTGCTGTGAGGTCGCCGGTCGTTGCTGAATGTCCAGCTTCATTTTTTGGTCGTCACTCTCCCGCTGTGACACACACATCGCTGTGTGTGACAGCGAGAGAGCGACGAAATGAAGCGATCAGGAGCCGGCACTGGCAGCTGCGGTAAGCTGTAACCAGCGTAAACATCGGGTAACCAAGGGAAGACCTTTCCCTGGTTACCCGATGTTTACGCTGGTTACCAGCCTCCGCTCTTGCTGCCAGCGCCGGCTCCTGCACTGTGACATGTGGCTGCAGTATGCATCGGGTAATTAACCCGATGCATACTGTAGCAAGGAGAGCAAGGAGCCAGCGCTAAGCAGTGCGCACGGCTCCCTGCTCTCTGCACTGTGACATGTAGCTGCAGCACACATCGGGTTAATTAACCCGATGTGTGCTGCAGGAGAGCAAGGAGCCAGCGCTAAGCGCGGCTCCCTGCTCTCTGAACTGTGACATGTAGCTGCAGCACACATCGGGTTAATTAACCCGATGTGTGCTGCAGGAGAGCAAGGAGCCAGCGCTAAGCGCGGCTCCCTGCTCTCTGAACTGTGACATGTAGCTGCAGCACACATCGGGTTAATTAACCCGATGTGTGCTGCAGGAGAGCAAGGAGCCAGCGCTAAGCGCGGCTCCCTGCTCTCTGAACATGTAGCACAGCGACCTTATGATCGCTGCTTCTGCTGTGTTTGACAGCTAAGCAGCGATCATAACAGCGACTTACAAGGTCGCTGTTACGTCACCGAAAATGGTAACGTAACAGCGACGTCGTTGTCGCTGTCGTTTAGTGTGACACCAGCTTTAGACTGACTGCCGTGAGATGAAATCTGTAAGTCTTTGTTCTGTGTATGACATTGACCAATTATAAGCAGATGGCATCATACATGGGAGAAAAAAAACACACCTCTAAATTGAATGTCACAAGAACATGTCTCCTGTGAGATATATCATGATAGATAGCTCTGCTCTCCTCTGTGATCTCAGCTGTCCTGTACAAGTCTACACAGTAGGGTCAAAGTATCATTACAAATAACTCCAGCTTTTATCTCATGGCAGTCAGTGAGGGGAGTACAGCAGAGATGTGAAAAGACAATACCCATTGGGCTCATTAATTAGAATCTAAACTTTATAAGCGAATATGTCAGTAATGGAGATGAGAAGCTAATTAAAATAAAAAAAACTATGTTCTTTTCAGCTCTGTAGCACCTATTACATGATGTTGCCAGTTTAACATGATCAAACTGGTGAAAATTACTGTTTCAAGGGGTAGTCCCATCTCAAATAATAATGGCATACTCACAGAATAATATGAGGCACAATGGGCGTCTTGCAACACTGCTCTAATTGTTCCAGTTTATAGATATGCTAAATGGATTTTAATACAGTACAGTTTTAATACAGCTTTTCTAATATTACATTTAGGCTTAGTTTATGAATAATATTAGATTTTAATTTTTCTTCATAGATCATTTCAGCTCAGCAGCTTCCTAAACTAAACCAAGAAAATCCAAACTCCATTGTGGACCCCTTTGTACGGGTGGAGATTCACAGTTTAGGGAAGAAGAGGGAAAATGAGACAAATTACATCCTCAATAATGGTGAGATGAAAACCACGTTCTGGCACATTAGGCTAATGTCATGTTTAGTTGGATCACGTGTGTGTATATACTGTATATATTTGGAACACCAAGGAGTGAAATTTGTGGATTTGTGGAAATCCCAGAATTGATACTATCAGTAAGGCTATTTATGGTTGAATGCACTTGGGCAAATTAAAAAGATCTGCTGCTGGGAGCTCTCTTTACAATTACCGATCAATGACATCCCAGATTTGCATGATACGAGACAAGTCTGGAGACGCTGCAAGTCCTGGTAGCACGTTTAGGCCACGCAGGCTGCTCACAGTAGCACAACCAACATGCAAACTGTCATTGTCGTGTTGAAAAATGGCTGCTAGGATAATTTGGAGAAAAAGGCTGTACCACTGGGTCTACCATCTAATCAATGTAATGCTGAGCTTTATGCCACCCACCACTATAATCCCAGAAGTAGGATGTGACGTTCCTTCCTGAAGGCTTCATCAAGGTGTTGCACATATTCCCACCTCAGATTTGAAGACTGTTGAATAGTGATCCATCAACATGCCTCCATTACACCCATCCTCAAAAAGCCCTCCCTTGACCCATCCTCTGTGTCAAACTATCGCCCCATATCCCTTCTCCCCTATGCCTCAAAACTACTGGAACAGCATGTCCATCTTGAATTGTCCTCATACCTCTCCTCCTGCTCCTTCTTTGACCGGCTATAATCTGGCTTCCGACCTCATCACTCTACTGAAACTGTTCTAACCAAAGTCACCAATGATCTACTAACCGCCAAAGCCAAGCGACACTACTCTATCCTCCTCCTCCTGGACCTGTCCTCTGCCTTCGACACAGTAGACCATTCCCTCCTACTACAGATTCTCTCATCTCTGGGCATCACAGACTTGGCCCTATCTTGGATCTCCTAATACCTAACCAACTGAATTTTCAGAGTCTCCCATTCCCACACCACTTCCTCATCTCGCCCCCTATCTGTCGGTGTCCCCCAAGGCTCAGTTCTTCGACCCCTGCTGTTCTCCATATACACCTTCGGCCTGGGACAGCTCATAGAGTCCCACGGCTTTCAGTATCATCTCTACGCTGATGATACGTAGATCTACCTCTCTGGACCTGACATTACCTCTCTACTAACCAAAATTTCACAATGTCTGTCTGCTATTTCATCCTTCTTCTCTGTGCGATTCCTAAAGCTTAACATGGACAAAACAGAATTCATTATCTTTCCTCCTCCTCACTCATCCCCTCCAAGAAGCCTTTCCATCAAACTTGATGGTTGCTCACTCTCCCCAGTCTCACAAGCTCGTTGCCTTGGAGTAACCCTCGACTCTGCTCTATCCTTCAAGCCACACATCCAAGCCCTCTTCACCTCATGCAGACTACAACTCAAAAATATCTCCCGGATCCGTGCTTTCCTTAACCAAGATTCAGCAAAAACATTAGTGCATGCCCTCATCATCTCCCGCCTCGACTACTGCAACCTCCTGCTCTCTGACCTCCCTTCCAACACTTTTGCACCCCTCCAATCTATCCTAAACTCTGCGGCCCGCTTAATCCACCTCTCCCTTCGCTATTCCCCAGCCTCGCCACTCTGCCAATCCCTTCACTGGCTTCCCATCGCCCAACGACTCCAGTTCAAAACATTAACCATGACATACAAAGCCATCGCCAACCTGTCTCCTCCTTACATCTGTGACCTAGTCTCCCGGTACCTACCCGCACGCAACCTCAGATCCTCACAAGATCTCCTTCTCTACTCCTCTCTTATCTCCTCTTCCCACAATCGCGTACAAGATTTCTCCCGTGCCTCCCCTATACTCTGAACGCTCTACCACAGCATATCAGACTCTCCCCTACCGAGGAAAGCTTCAAGAGGAACCTCAAGACTCATCTCTTCCAACAAGCCTACAACCTACAATAACCCTCAGTCCAGTACACCACTGCGCAACCAGCTCGGTCCTTACCTATTGTACCATCACCCATTCCCTATAGACTGTGAGCCCTCGCGGGCAGGGTCCTCTCTCCTCCCATACCAGTCTGTTATGTACTGTTAATGATTGTTGTATGTATACCCTCTTTCACTGTAAAGCGCCATGGAATGAATGGCGCTATAAAAATAAATAATAATAATAATTCTACGTCTAATGTGTCAAACAGTGCCTACACTATCACAAGTTATTTGCACAGCACTGGCCTACGAGCCATATGTCTAGCTACAGATGCTCCATTGACCTCATGACACCGTACTCAAAGTCTATCACCGTGAAGACCAAGACAGCAATGAAGGATGGAATGGAGGTCTATCCTCTTTAGTGAAGAGTCGTGCTTTTGTCTTGGATGCAATGATAGTTGAAGATTTGTCTGGACACCATTTGGAAAATGCCACGAAGAGGCCTTTACAAGGCAACACGAAAGTGTCTTTGGAGCAGTTTTCAACAAAACAATACCAAGCTTCATGTTCATTTTGCTACTGTAAGCAGCCTGTGTATACCAAACGTACTACCATGACCTGCAGCATCTCCAGACTTGTCCCTCATTGAGCACATCTAGGATGCCATGGGTCGGCAGTTACCAGCAGTAGATCTTCAGGATTTATGAGCCCCAGTGCATTCAGTGTGGCAGAACCTCACTGATAGGAAGTAATGTAAGTGCGGAGCGTTATGCACATGAAACTCATGCACGATATTGCCTAACTTAAGATGTTCTTAAAATTTTGCTTCTTTTTTTTCCCCATGATTTATATAGCATTGAGGTCTAAGGGGTAAAGTCTCTTTGTGCTTTATCCTATGTCATGTGGCAAGGCTTGGTAAGGGGTTGATATTATAAGTAGCAATCCTAAATAAGTAGCACTAGAGTCCTCTTCCTCTCTAAATAGGCAATTTGCACACTGTATTTCACTAACATGTCTTATCCATCCTATGATTTTCATGATTACACAACTTTTCCTGCTTGGTGCAATTCGAATGTAGAGGAATATATATGTATGTTAAAAGCAAGGAACACATTCTCAACCCATTTTCTTTTATTCCAATACATCCAAAGTGAAAGATGAAGCAACCATACAAATATCTTCTTCTAATTTGTGTACAGCATCTATGCAATCTAATTGTCTCGGGCACAGACTGTGTAATCTGATCCTGCAGTCATATTGCCATGAGCCTGTCCACTATTTCTTCTTATACTATTAAATGCTAGATCATTGTAGAAGATATGCACTCTTGAGCTATGCAGATCTCAATGTGGAGGGAACAGGTAAAATATCATGAGGTTTTAATGCACTCAGTCACGATTCCAACAATACTTCCAGCGTGGTCCTGCTTCTGAGGACTCAGTCTTGTATTAATTCTCCGCTCTTCTACTGGGATCAACCTACGGCCATTATGTCACATGAACGCTGCAGGTGATCAGCAGACATTTTTTCCCCCCACCTCCTTGGACCATTAATGGAGGGTTGGCCAGCAGTGTACCTCTTTAATTTGCTGATTTGTATGCACCTCTTAATGGATCAGGAGTGACTGACTCCATGACACCCCTCATAAACATCGCCAGTCTGGATTAATCAGGTCTAAGCATTTGGTGTAAATCCTAATTTCGCTATTTGCAGATTAAGGACAATTTCAATAAGTTTTCCTGTAAAATTATTCACAAAAATTTATTAACGTGCACTAAAATATATCTTTGTACCGTGTTAGCCTGAACTAAAAAAATAAATCCTAAAAACAAACATTACACAAAATAATGTGACCATTCTTCACAGGGTTTAACCCCATGTGGGGCGAGACACTACAGCTGGAGGTGCTGTGCCCTCATTTGGCTCTTGTCAGATTCGTGGTTGAAGATTATGACAAAACGTCCAGTAATGACTTTGTGGGACAATTCACACTGCCATTTACCAGCCTGAAACAAGGTAAGCGGGAGAGGACCTGACGTATGTGATATGGGGATGGCCCCAAGTATTGTAGCAACAATGGCGGACATTTGTTAGGTCCTCTATACTTTTTATATATGTAGGGCATCTAATAGGGATGATACGTTACTCATATAAAAGGCCCAATGTAGTTAAGCAGACAAAAAGGGGTTATTGAACAGAATTTGGAAAATTTATTTATTTAAATAAATAAAAATAACCAGCCCCATGAGTTGTATCTGATACTGCAGCTCAACGCCGCAAACCAGTATGGTCCCAGTATCCAGACAGTTATCACCTTCCCTGTGTATAATTCCACTCTATAGCTGCCAATAGAGGTCGCCCATAAGCCTAGTGCAGTGTACTATGCCAATACTGAGTACAACGTAAAACTGGGCGTGGAAAGCGCTCTTGCTCCCTCTAGTGGTGACTAGATGCAGAACATTGTTTCTCATCTCCAGTATTACAAATGCCCTACATACTAAAATGGTGTCGGAGGGTGAATATTTTATGATGATAATCATAAATAAGTGTTATATGAACAATATAATCCAGTATAACGATAAAAGATTCACAATCGCATTTTTTTTTTTCTCTTCACAGGATACCGTCACGTTCATCTATTTTCCAAAGATGGAGCCTCCCTGTCCCCAGCTACCCTCTTTATACATGTACACATAAAAGACCCATGAGTAGCCGGACAATGGACTAACTCCAATCTTAACTTGGAGGGACGGGGTATGAACCCTCCTAATATCTCCATTAGCAGTTGCTGTTCTGGTTTCAGCTCTCTTATACAAGCCGGGTGCCATATTTACTATCTGCAGCCCATGTTTGGTGCAGACCCTGTGCCTTCACCCTAATAGGGTCACAACACATTCCTACAGCAGCAATACTATGAAGTAGCATGGACACAACATGCTGGAACCAGGGAACATTAGAGGCAGCCTGTATACACAAGGGATACATAAAATGCTCATGTATGTACATTTTATGGAAGCGCAAGATTATATACAGAATATCACAAAAGTGAGAACACCCACTCACAATTTTTGTAAATATTTTATATCTTTTCATGGGACAACTATGAAGACATAAACACTTTCATACAATGTAACAGTCAGTGTACAGCTTCTATAACAGTGTAAATTTGGTGCCCTCTAAATAACTGAACACAGCCATTAATGTCTAAACCTCTGGCAACAAAGTTGAGTACATCCCTAAGTGAAAATGCCTAAAATTGTGTCCAGTTAGCCATATTCCCTCCCCAGTGTCATGTGACTCATTAGCATTACAAGGTCCCAGGTGTGAATTGGGAGCAGGTGAGTTACATTTGAGGTTATCGCTCACGCACTTTCTCATACTGATCACCGGAAGATCAACTTGGCACCTTATGGTAAAGAATTCTCTGGTGTACTGAGAACACAAATTGTTAGTCTAAAGATGGCCTAGGCTATAAGATTGCCAACACCGTGAAACTGAGCTGCAGCACGGTGGCCAAGACCATACAGCAGTTTAACAAGATCGGTTCTACTCAGAATAGGCCTCGCCATGTTCTACCAAAGAAGTTGAGTGCACATGCTCAGTGTCACATCCAGAGGTTGTCTATTCAAAATAGACGTATGAGTGCAGCCATTGCTGGAGAGGCTACAGGTGTAGGGTGTTCAGCCTGTCAGTGCTGAGTCCATACGTCACACACTGCAGCAAATTTTGGTCTGCATTGCCGTCATCCAAGAAGGAAGCCTTTTGTAAACATTATGCACAAGAAAGCCCAGTTTGCTGACGATAAGCAGACTAAGGGCCGCTTTACACGCTGCAACATCGCTAGCAATTGCTAGCGATGTCGCGTGCGAAATCGTTACAACGACGGGGGCGGGTGCTATGTGGTGATCGCTGCCGTAGCGAACATTATCGCTACGGCAGCGTCACACGCACTTACCTGTTCAGTGACGTCGCTGTGACTGCCGAACAATCCCTCCTTCCAGGGGGAGCTGCATGCAACGTCACTGCAACGTCACTAAGCGGCCGGCCAATAGAAGCGGAGGGGCGGAGATGAGCAGGATGTAACATCCCGCCCACCTCCTTCCTTCCGCGTTGCCGGTGGACGCAGGTAAGGAGATGTTTGTCGCTCCTGCGGCGTCACACACAGCGATGTGTGCTGCCGCAGGAACAACATCGTACCTGCAGCAGCAACGATATTAAGGAAATGAACGACGTGTCAACGAGCAATGATTTTACACGTTTTTGCACTCATTGATCGTCGCTCATTTCTGTCACACGCTGTGATGTCGCAGCACCCCCGACGATATATCGGTAGCGATGTCGCAGCATGTAAAGTACCCCTAAGGGCATGGATTACTGTAACCATGTCCTGTAGTCTGAGACCAAGATAAACTTATTTGGTTCAGATGGTGTTAAGCGTGTGTGGCGGCAACCATGTGAGGAGGACAAAGACAAGTGTGTCTTGCCTACAGTCAAGCATGGTGGTGGGAGTGTCATGGTTCGGGGCTGCATGAGCGTTGCCAGCTGTGGGGAGCTACGGTTCATTGATGGAACCATGAATACCAAAATGTACTTTGACATAATGAAGTAGAGCAGGATCCCCTCCCTTCGTATACCAATATAACAACCCCAAACACACCTCCACAACAACCACTGCCTTGCTAAAGAAACTAAGGCCAAGCATGTCTCCAAACTTAAACCCTATTGAGCACCTGTGAGGTATCCTCAAACGGAAGGTGGAGGAGCGCAAGGTCTCTTAAAATACACCAGCTCTGTGATATAGTCTTGGTGGAGTGAAAGAGGATTCCTGTGAAGCTCTAGTGAACTCCTTGCCCAAGAGACTTAATTCGGTGCTTGAAAATAATGTGGCCACACTAAATATTGACACTTTGGGCACAATTGTCCATTTTCACATAAAGGTGTACTCACTTTTGTTGCCAGCGGTTTAGACATTAATGGCTGTGTGTTGAGTTATTTAGAGGGCACCAAATTTACACTGTTATAAAAGCTGTACACTGACTACTTTATATTGTATCAAAGTGTCATATCTTCAGTGTTGTCCCATGAAAAGAAATAATAAAATATTTACAAAAATGTGAGGGGTGTACTCACTTTTGTGATATACAGTATATCATTTTCATTAAGCGGTGTGATTTTTTTTCCATGCTTTATACAAACACATTTCAAAAACTGCGGCATGCTAGAGTCCTAGCATGAGAACTGTGGCTTATATTTGCACATATTGTGCATGATCTCCTATTTTAAGAAATAGTTATCCGCAGTATACATTTCTTGTCCATATGACTCCGCACACAGGAGTGCGACTGGTGAGGGGTAACACACGTTTTCTTACTTCAACAGCTAAACATCTCCATGACTAATTCTGTAATGTTTATCTGATGTGAACAGCCTTGTAATGTTTGTGCCTTCCAAGGGAGGGCGCCAATTATCAACTTCACTGCATTTGTAACATGCTCTTGGGGTAGAAACCAACAGGCTGTGACTGGTGCTGTGTACAGCGCACTTTTCCCATATTTTCTAGTTGCGGTAGAATGCAATGAGCAGTATTTTATCCATGATCAGAGATACCTTATAATAAATATAAATGTATAGCCGATTTACTTGTCTCTGGTTACTGAGTGAATGATGGGATTTTTAGGCTGCTTTCCCACATCCGTTTTTTTTGCCGTCCGGCACAATCTGGCAACAAAACTGATGCAAGGAATGAGGCGGAAAAAACGGATCCGTTGCATCAGTTTTTTCCATGCATCCCTTCCATTTTTTGACAGATCCGTTGTGCTACTGAGCATGCGCAGTTCAAAAAAACGTATCCATACGGTTTTTCGCTGGAGACAAAAAACGCTGCAAACAGCGTTCCATCCGGCCGCCGGATCAGCTATTTACGCCGGATCCGGCAAAAGCCAGATGCAACGCAAGGCCATGCGCCACAATTTGGCGCCAATACAAGTCTATGGGGGAAAGAATGGATCTGGCGGCAACACACGCCGGATCCGTTCTTTTTGTTTTTTACCGGACTGTGCTGCACGGCAAAAAACGGATGTGTGAAAGCAGTCTTAGTCTTGTACGAACAAGCAGCTTTTGTGAAACTATAAATTTCCAGCATACCCTGAAAAAGTTGCTATGCCTAGGCATATGAGGTTGTTGAAATGAGGTCAGGAGACCCCCCCGGCAGTGTAACGTGAATGCCTGATTCACACTGTATCGTGGTCAGAAGGCGGCTCTTGACCAAAACTCCAAAGCCTCACAGGCAAACACAGATGTGAATCTGCATTCACACATCCTATTCAACAAAAATCAGACCATTTTTTCAACCCTCCATGTGGTTACATACATCAACTTTTACATTTTTAGCCAATAAGTTGTTTATCTGCTCTTATGCAATTAACATGTCCGTTATAGGAGATTCTGGAAAAAAGAGAATGACTAAAATATATATATATATATATATATATATATATATATATATATATATATATATATATATATATATATATATATATATATATATATATATATATATATATATATATATATTTTATAAAATTATATATATCTATATATATAATTGCCTTATTCTGTCTGTCTGTCATGCTCCAAAATTGTGTTACGGTGACTAAGCTGATTGGCCGCTGGGCTCGCCATGGCCCCGCCCCCCCACACGGATTGGCCTCTTGCCCCGGCTCTCTGCAGGCCCCGCCCCCCTCACGCAATGCACGCTCGCTCTGGCCCAACTGACACGGAGCTCCGACTCCCAGGTGAGTACACACACACACACACAATCAGATCACACTCACTCTCACACACACACCTCACACATCACATCCACACACTCATAACATCCTGGGATATCGCTTGCTTCTACGCCGGCTCAGTCACGATCCCAGCAGCGCCAGACATAACCTTGCGATGCTGGGATCTTGACGGAGCCCGTGAACGCTGGTAACCATTATACACATCGGGTAACTAAGGTCCCTTGGTTACCCGATGTGTATCATAGTTACCAGTGTACACCGGCTCCGTCACGATCCCAGCAGCGCCAGACATAACCTTGCGATGCTGGGATCTTGACGGAGCCCGTGAACGCTGGTAACCATTATACACATCGGGTAACTAAGGTCCCTTAGTTACCCGATGTGTATCATAGTTACCAGCGTACACCGGCTCCCGGTACACATGTGCAGGGAGCCGGCATTATACTCCTCTCCCCCCAGGACTACTCCTCCTATTACAGTCCTCCTATTATACTCCTCTCGGAGTATAATAGGAGAACTATTATAGCATGGGGGATGTAGCACAATGGGGAGTGCGCAGCATGGGGGATGTAGCACGATGGGGAGTGTGCAGCATGGGGGATGTAGCACGATGGGGAGTGCGCAGCATGGGGGGGGATGTAGCACGATGGGGAGTGCGCAGCATGGGGGGGGATGTAGCACGATGGGGAGGTGCGCAGCATGGGGGGGGGGGGATGTAGCACGATGGGGAGGTGCGCAGCATGGGGGATGATGTAGCACGATGGGGAGGTGCGCAGCATGGGGGATGATGTAGCACGATGGGGAGGTGCGCAGCATGGGGGATGTAGCACGATGGGGAGTGCGTAGCATGGGGGATGTAGCACAATGGGGAGTGCGCAGCATGGCAGATGGAGCACGATGGCGGGTGCGCAGCATGGGGGATGTAGCACGATGGGGAGTGCGCAGCATGGGGGGGGATGTAGCACGATGGGGGATGTAGCACGATGGGGAGTACGCAGCATGGGGGATGTAGCACGATGGGGAGTGCGCAGCATGGGGGATGTAGCACGATGGGGAGTGCGCAGCATGGGGGATGTAGCACGATGGGGAGTGCGCAGCATGGGGGATGTAGCACGATGGGGAGTGCGCAGCATGGGGGATGTAGCACGATGGGGAGTGCGCAGCATGGGGGATGTAGCACGATGGGGAGGTGCGCACCTCCCCCCAACACACACACACACACACGGAACCACAAACACCGCCATACACAGACACCAACACACACAGACAACGCTGCACACACAACACCAAACACCGCGGCATACATAAATATACGCACATACCGCACAACACACACATTGCACAAAACATACCTCCCCCCAAAACACACCACACCCACACAAACCGCGCAACACACACACACACACAGCGCTCCACAAACAACGCAACACACATACAACACCGCACTCACCCCCCCGCCACACCCAGACAACACCCAGAACATGTACAGCGCCCTACACAAACACTTGGTAACTACACACAACAACATCTATCTAACATATACATATATATACATAGTGTGTGTGTGTGTATGTGTATATATATATATATATATATATATATATATATATATATATATATATATATATATATATATATATATATATATATATATATATATATATATATATATATCAAAAATCATACATGAACTACACAATACGTAAATTCTAGAATACCTGATGCGTAGAATCGGGCCACCTTCTAGTATAATATTTATATATATATATATATATATATATATATATATATATATATATATATATATATATATATATATATATATATATATATATATATATATATAATTTTTAGTCACTCTTTTTTAGAATCTCCTGTGCAGTGCATGTTAATTGCATAAGAGCACATAAACAGCTGTCAGCTACCTTTCAAATTGCTTAAAATGTCACTTGTCGTATGCCACCAGAGATTTTAAGGACTCCTCTACAGCGTCCATAGACATTAGGTTGGCCAAAGACCTAGTCACAATCAGCAAGATACGCTGAGAACAACTATGGCCATTGAGCGTATTAAATAAACACCCGTGGCCCAGAGAATACCATAAAAGTGAAACAAAAAAATGAAGCATCGTGTTACAGATATATATAATATATACTTTAATATTCAGCCACAACTCCGTTTGAATCCGGATGGCAGCAGGAAGGGAAGAGTGGTCGCAATTTTATATTCACAGCCGTGGAAAGGGAGAAGAGAAAACCCTGAAATATCCTTAAGTCAAAGCCAGGCTAGAAGAAGCTCCCTGCATTGCACTTCCATGAACCTGAAGCCTCCCTCCCAAATTACATCAGCATGATGCGCTCAAGAGCAGCGCCCACAAATCCTGCGCTCCTCTTGGGGCTGCTCTCTTGGGTGTCCAACCTCTGGCATGATGAGCAGCTGGCGGCCCAGTATACACCCTATTCCCTTCAGATATAAGGGATGAGGGCAATTACTGTAAAACTAGACCAACCTAAAATCAGAAAAGAGAAAGGGTTAAATCATAACTTCCTTGCAGAACAATCAAATTCCTAAAGGTTCAGGCCAAGCATCCAATATTGCATACACATTGTGGTTATTACCGTACCTTCTCAGGTCCCATGCTGGGACACTTCCAATTATACAGGTAATACTGAAGGTTCCCATCTCCAATCCCAAATTTCAGTTTCTCAAGAAAAGTTTTGTTCTCCATAAGATCCAGGGCATTGAAAACATCAAATCCTTTCTGCAAATAAGTAGGGATAAGACCTGCATTACATTCTGCATAGCGGTCACTACAGACTCACCCCAATTTTGTCCCAAGCCCTCATCACTGCCATAACTCACAGACTTCGCCAATATGAGAGCGTCATTCATGAGGTCGACTAGAGGCGTCTTGGTGTGGACGTTGTAAAAGGAGTATGCAGCTTTCAGGCTCTTATGTGTGGGATGATTCATGATGGTTGAGGGTAACGTGTAGAAGCTCAGGAGGTCAGTGATGTCTCCTTCTGGTGTCTACAGATGGAAATCACATTGGTAATCACACGGAGAGCTCCCTACCCAGTCAGCAGGACGAGGATGCAGTATATTCACCCTACCTCCACAATGTAGGTGTCTATGATGTTCTCCTGTGGAAGCAGCCAGTGCTGGACCTCCTCCTCATCCATAACTGGAGCCAGATTAAATTGGGAGAGGTAACTGGCTAGAAGCTTGTGCACAGCTGGGATGTGATGAATTTCCATAGGCTTCAGGCCAGATGATTTAGGAGCCTTTGAACAACAAATATAGTTTAGAAAACAAAATCCACTATGTGCAAACCAATGACCTACGGCCCTCCAGAGGCTTCACTAAATCTCGTGACTCAGGACACATAGCAATATTTTGTAGGAATAGTTCATTTTCCCCTGTAAACAGTTCATCTTAATAGTGGAGTTGATTGTATATTGGAGATAAGAAGGCTGGTGGGATGCCATGTATGCTTAGGGTTTACACAGAAGACAAACAATGCTTACCTCAGGCAGCCGATATAACTTCATAGTCCTCTGCATGGTCATATTACGGCTGAGGTGAGAGAATTTCACCTCTATAAGCTTCCGAGGGTTTAGCGATCTGTGCCAGTACCTGAAAATCAGAAATAAAAATCAGAATTAAAATATAACCTATCATCTCCTAGCCTTTTAACAGAAAGACTGAATTCAGGGCTCTCCACTGTCTCACTATTTTAGCATCAATGTGAAACCTCCTGCTCCTGAAATGAATATATATTATATTATATTATGTATCAATGAAAGTTGTATCTTCATATATTATGCAGCAACATGAGGAAGAGAATAGAAGCAGTAGTATAGGCAAGTGCTTCAGGCGTATTTGAAGATTGGCTGCTTCTGGGTCTGTACAATACGTAGCAACAGATTCTGATTAACCATGAACAAGCTGCAGTTTCCTCCTTTTAGCAGACCAACCCTTTAGATACAGCTATATCCTCTCCTTTAGCAGAAAAGTCTTGCAATTTTAATCCCAATCACATCTTGAATTGTCACGTAGAAAAATGCTATGGGGTTAATCTGCAATATCATAGCATTCTGAACCTGCCCATCGCCTGCACATTAAATCCCACTTCCGGAAGGAAATTAACTTTATTCTTCCCGGCAGCGTTGAAGTTACGGTTAGGCGCCGGTTCAGTCACCTCTCTGTGTATGGAGAATGGCAGCTGTAACCACACGACCCACACTGACAGCTGGTTCTAATGCTGAGCGGCTGTCAGTATGGTGGTGCGCGGTTAAAGACGCAGCTCTCCATACACAGAGCGGTGACTGAACCCACACCGGTGCCACCTCCATGAGTGAATCCAGAACGATGCTGGGAGGATTAAAGGGGTTGCCCACTACTAGGACAACCTCTCCTGACTCCACGCTTCCCCCAGGTAACATAATAAAGCCTATACTCCCCTCCTGTACTGGCGCCCTTTCAGCGGTACGGCGACTCACGTTGTCACATCACGTAAACCTCGCCTCCAATCAGCACAGGCTTCTGTCTACTCGCCTTCGTACCAAACGAACAATCAACAGGAAAGGAGTGCAGCTGCAGTGCTCACTTCCTATTGATTAACTAGTGATATAAGAATATTAATCTCATATTAATATTCAATAGTCCGTATTCATTATAAGCTGTGCCATAGGAATTTTAGTCTCGCATAATTGCTGAATACTAGAAGTAATTTTAATTCTCTCTATTCATCACTTCTATATCTACAGATCTATGAAGAGGAAAGGAATCAACTATTCCCACCCCGTCGCTTGGTACTCGGTCCCCAGCCACCATTATATTTACTGATTGCAATCCCCAATTTACACCAGCACAAGTCCCATAACATCACCCATGCCCTGACCAACATAGTTACTGGGAAGATCCAGATAACAACCAACATATAGACAAGTGCTTGTGGCAAGGGACGCAACATTTCGCTGCCAGCGCAATGGGTGAGCTTTGTGGAAGCCGGGACTAAGTCAGACCCTGGGATGGCATATATACTAAGAACTCGGAGGATTACGGGCCCTAGTTCCATCAGGGTTTCCGCCAACTCCTACACTAGGTCCCACTCCCCTCTCTTTCTCCATCTCCAAATTGTTATCTCAGAGCAGAACACTATCAAAAAGGTCTGGGACAGTCCCATTAGAGCCTTTTAGCACCCAGGCCCTGATACGCGGGGTAGCCTGACAAGGAGGGAAGTTTTGAAAGATGGTGGAGTACCTAGCCCAATGTACCAGCGTTCTACGTGATTCCTCTGTGCCGTACAACTATTGGGTATCCAAGCTGGATACGTGGCACAAATGGTCACTCTAAGCCTTGGAGGTGCTCGCCTGCTTTGCTGCTAGCGTTTTGTAAGAGTGAGCTTTTAGTGCAGTCAGGGGCATAATAATTGATAGGCGCATTCACCTGTCAACTTAAAATACTGACAGGCTGATTTATCAAAATGAACAAAGCCTAGATTGGCCCAGACTTCTCAACCCCAGCGGATGACAGCAGTGGAACCTAAAGACAATTCAAATCTTCCTTTTCTTCGTGGTGTATTTCTATCCACATCTTTCCACCCAAGCAAGGATAGACTGTTTCCTCATCCTCTTCCTCCACCATATCAACAGGGTCCTCATGCGGCCCTTGCTCAAAATTTAAAAAAAAAAAAAAAAGTCATGAGGCAGCCCTGGTTCCAAATTTTAAGAGGGTAAACAGGAGGCCCTCCCTCATAATTCTTAGTGTTATCATGTGTCCCTTTGCTCTTAATTTTTCCAGGGAGTGAATGATACCCTTTTTCGTAATTTTTTTAGGATGTGTATAAGGCCTACCTCTACAATTCTCTTACATACATAGACGTATACTGCTCAGGGGTAAATGTTTTTCAGACCTCGCACTTTGTGCATAGGCTTTACCAGTCTAGGAGTCCCACTTCTTAAAAATAGGGGAAAAAAATGTTTTGAGGCCCTCCTCTACATGTCTTCCAGGGTGTACTGCAGTCCTTACTTCTAATTTTTGGCAATCGTTGCACTTACGGTTTTAGGAGACTAAGAGTCCCACTACCTAACAATTTTAACAAAATGTATACGAGGCCCTCCTTTATGTCTAATACAGGGTGTATCGGAGTCCCTCTTCCCTCTAATTTTTGCTAGTTCTTGCATTGTCCACATAGGCTTTGTGAGTTTCAGAGTCCCTCTTTCACAAATTAAACAGGATGTGTCTGACCATGTCTCACACACACACGCACACACACACGGTGGGTGTAGTTTTTTTTTCCCCCCTCTACTATGTCATTACTGTAATCATAGGAGAAGAGGAAATACTGTGAGAGATGGCCTGGCTTAAGGGGTGGAGGAGGCTTTTTTTTTCTCTCGCTTTTTAATTTTACCTTATATACAAGTCACTATACAGGAAGGAATGTTTCCTAACATTTTTTCCTGTAAAATCCATTTTATCTTCGATTTTGTATGTTTTATTGTCAGTTGATAAAAGTGGAACAATACACTTACAACACTATTCCCAACAGCGACCTGGGAGTTAGAGATGCATCCAGGAGACTTACCCATGCTATTTCCAATCCAATTTAGTGCCATTTCCACCCATCTCAGTGATTTTCCTCTTTCCCCAGCCCTCCTGGAAGGGTCTACTGGAAAAATGCTTGAGTTTCCCACTGACTTGTTTTATACTTGGCACTTGAGTGGAGCCCTCCAAGCTGCTCGTTTCAAGTACCGAGCATTTTAGTGCTCGTTCATCACTCGTCCTAAGAGCTGCAATGCCATTTGCAGTCTCTAGACAATACACATAGCTTCTGGGCGCCACAATCAGATAGATGATCGTGGGGTGCTGAGAATTGGATTCCCATAAATTTGATACTGATTATAAGCCACTAATATTAAATCACCCTTTTAACATTAAATCTTACTAGCAGTGCATTTTCTTAAAGCCATAACTGACACCTATTTGTTCAAAACTAGGGCATACCTGCATGTGCCTACTGGCTTAGGTAGAACGACCCCTGCTGTGTACACCGCCTGGAAGATCCCCTCCATGTGGACTCGGCGGGTGATCTCACGGATCAGGACTGGAGCCACTCTTTTAGAACGCAGCTTTTTGTGAACGCAAAGGAAATTGATCTCGACCATCTTCTTGGTTCTGGTTTCAAATGGAAGGAAATGTTTAAGAAAATCTAACGATCTTCACATGCAAAGAAGGGAATTTTGTTTACTTACCGTAAATTCCTTTTCTTCTAGCTCCAATTGGGAGACCCAGACAATTGGGTGTATAGCTACTGCCTCCGGAGGCCGCACAAAGTACTACACTTAAAAGTGTAAGGCCCCTCCCCTTCTGGCTATACACCCCCCCGTGGGATCACGGGTTCCTCAGTTTTAGTGCAAAAGCAAGAAGGAGGAAAGCCAATAACTGTTTCAAAAACAAATTCAATCCGATAAACAACATCGGAAAACTGAACTTATTAACATGAACAACATGTGCACCCGAAAAACAAAATCCCTAAGAAAAAACAGGGCGGGTGCTGGGTCTCCCAATTGGAGCTAGAAGAAAAGGAATTTACGGTAAGTAAACAAAATTCCCTTCTTTGTCGCTCCTAATTGGGAGACCCAGACAATTGGGACGTCCAAAAGCAGTCCCTGGGTGGGTAAAAGAATACCTCGTGATAGGGCTGTCAAGCAGACCTTTCCTACAGGTGGGCCACCGCCGCCTGAAGGACTTGTCTACCTAGGCCGGCATCCGCCGAAGCGAAGGTATGCACCTGATAATGTTTGGTAAAAGTGTGCAGACTCGACCAGGTAGCCGCCTGGCACACCTGCTGAGCCGTAGCCTGATGCCGTAATGCCCAGGACGCACCCACGGCTCTGGTAGAATGGGCCTTCAGTCCAGATGGAATCTGAAGCCCAGCAGAACGGTAGGTGTGAAGAATTGGTTCCTTGATCCACCGCGCAAGGGTGGATTTGGAAGCTTGCGACCCTTTACGCTGATTCAATAGCAAAAACCTTAATGAAATCCCCCTAATTCAAGAGAGTAATATATAGCAAAAAGGGGTCAAACCAAGGAAAAACTCCTAAAATATAACATTTATTAGATATGCAAATAAAAGGTGGACTGCCACCATAAAAGAATAAAACAAGTGTGACTTGTATTCATACCTCCTGTACTGTGTGCCTTATATGATTTGTCTGGAGGCTGTTAGTACACTTTCTGCAGCCCTTGACAGATGTTTTATTCTTTTAT
This sequence comes from Anomaloglossus baeobatrachus, assembly GCF_048569485.1. Lineage (NCBI taxonomy): Eukaryota > Metazoa > Chordata > Amphibia > Anura > Aromobatidae > Anomaloglossus > Anomaloglossus baeobatrachus. The sequence goes on along the minus strand of NC_134357.1, from coordinate 414,296,763 downwards.
GGTGGCAGTCCACCTTTTATTTGCATATCTAATAAATGTTATATTTTAGGAGTTTTTCCTTGGTTTGACCCTTTACGCTGACCAACGACCAGGATAAAGAGTGCATCCGAGCGGCGCAGGGGCGCCGTGCGGGAAATGTAGATCCTGAGTGCTCTCACCAGGTCCAACAAATGCAAACCCTTTTCGAATTGGTGAACTGGATGCGGACACAAAGACGGTAAAGTGATATCCTGATTGAGATGAAAGGAAGATACCACCTTGGGAAGAAACTCTGGAATTGGACGCAGAACTACCTTGTCCTGGTGAAACACCAGGAAGGGAGATTTGCAAGATAACGCCGCCAGCTCGGACACTCTCCGAAGAGACGTGACCGCCACTAGAAAAACCACTTTCTGTGAAAGCCGAGAAAAGGAAATCTCCTTCATAGGCTCGAAAGGCGGCTTCTGGAGAGCAATTAGAACCTTGTTCAGATCCCAGGGCTCCAACGGCCGCTTGTAAGGAGGGACGATATGACAGACTCCTTGCAGGAACGTGCGTACCTTAGGAAGTCGCGCTAGGCGTTTCTGAAAAAATACGGATAGCGCGGAGACTTGACCTTTAAGGGAGCTAAGCGACAAACCTTTTTCCAACCCAGACTGCAGGAAGGAAAGAAAAATAGGCAATGCAAATGGCCAGGGAGAAACTCCCTGGGCAGAGCACCAAGATAGGAATATCTTCCACGTCCTGTGGTAGATCTTGGCGGAGGATGGTTTCCTAGCCTGTCTCATGGTGGCAACCACCTCATGAGATAAACCTGAGGCCCCTAGGATCCAGGACTCAATGGCCACACAGTCAGGTTCAGGGCCGCAGAATTCAGATGGAAAAACGGCCCTTGAGACAGCAAGTCTGGACGGTCTGGTAGCGCCCACGGTTGGCCTACCGTGAGGTGCCACAGATCCGGGTACCACGACCTCCTTGGCCAGTCTGGAGCGACGAGAATGGCGCGGCGGCAGTCGGACCTGATCTTTCGGAGCACTCTGGGCAACAGTGCCAGAGGTGGGAACACATAAGGTAGCCGGAACTGTGACCAATCTTGAACTAAGGCGTCTGCCGCCCAAGCTCGGTGATCGTGAGATCGTGCCATGAAAACCGGGACCTTGTTGTTGTGTCGTGACGCCATCAGGTCGACGTCCGGCATCCCCCAGCGGCGACAGATCTCCTGAAACACGTCCGGGTGAAGGGACCATTCCCCTGCGTCCATGCCCTGGCGACTGAGAAAATCTGCTTCCCAGTTTTCCACGCCTGGGATGTGAACTGCGGATATGGTGGATGCTGTGTCTTCCACCCACGACAGAATCCGCCTTACTTCCTGGAAGGCTTGCCGACTGCGTGTTCCCCCTTGGTGGTTGATGTACGCCACCGCCGTGGAATTGTCCGACTGAATTCGGATCTGCTTGCCTTCCAGCCACTGTTGGAAGGCTTGCAGGGCAAGATAGACTGCTCTGATTTCCAGAACATTGATCTGAAGGGTGGACTCTTTCCGAGTCCACGTACCCTGAGCCCTGTGGTGAAGAAACACTGCTCCCCACCCTGATAGGCTCGCATCTGTCGTGACTACCGCCCAGGATGGGGGTAGGAACGACCTTCCTTTTGACAAAGAGGTGGGAAGAAGCCACCACTGGAGAGAATCCTTGGCTGTCTGAGAGAGGGAAACATCCCTGTCGAGGGACGTCGACTTCCCGTCCCATTGGCGGAGAATGTCCCATTGTAGAGGGCGCAGATGAAACTGCGCGAAAGGGACTGCTTCCATTGCTGCCACCATTTTCCCTAGGAAATGCATGAGGCGCCTCAAGGTGTGCGACTGGCCCTGAAGGAGAGATTGCACCCCTGTCTGCAGCGAGCACTGCTTGTCCAGTGGAAGTTTCACTATCGCTGAGAGAGTATGAAACTCCATGCCAAGATATGTTAGTGATTGGGTCGGGGTTAGATTTGACTTTGCAAAGTTGACAATCCACCCGAAACTCTGGAGAGTCTTCAGTGCCACGTTCAAACTGTGTTGGCATGCCTCTTGAGAGGGTGCCTTGATAAGTAGATCGTCCAAATACGGAATCACAGAGTGACCCTGCGAGTGCAGGACTGCTACTACTGCAGCCATGACCTTGGTGAAGACCCGAGGGGCTGTCGCCAGCCCGAAAGGTAGCGCTACGAACTGCAGGTGTTCGCTTCCTATAACGAAGCGTAGAAAACGCTAATGCTCTGGCGCAATCGGCACGTGGAGATAAGCATCCTTCATGTCTATTGATGCTAGGAAATCTCCTTGAGACATTGAGGCGATGACGGAGCGGAGAGATTCCATCCGGAACCTCCTGGTTTTTACGTGTTTGTTGAGCAACTTTAGATCCAGGACGGGACGAAACGACCCGTCCTTCTTTGGCACCTGCGTTTAACGGACGACATGCTGTTGCCTCCTTGCAATCTAGGAGGGTATATAGCCGAGAATCACCAGCGACCGTACAGTGAAAAGTATTTGCAAACACAAAATACCAAGTACACAACGGCACAAGTGGGGGTGAGCCCTTGAGGGCTGCTTACCGCCCGCTGAAAAGCGGGTATGAGGTCGTAGAATCCCGTGTCTGGGTCTCCCAGGCTCCCCTCTCCAGCTCAGCGTGCAGACAGGAATGGCTGCCGGCGTCCTGTGAAGAGGGGCGGACCGTGGGCGTGCCACAAACAAAGTGCGGGAAACTGCGTCCTACTGTGCCTGGTGTGAGGGCTGGAGTATGTAAAACAGACTCCAGCCCTCAGCGCTGATGCTCTGTACGGCGTCCCGCCCTCCTCCTGACTGGCAGGTGCGGAGGCGGGAACGAGACGAACTAGGCCGCAAAAGCCGGGGACTGTAGTAATAAGCGCGGCCGTGATATATGCACGGCCAGCGCGGAAGTCCCCGGCGCACCACAAGTCCCAGCCGCGTCGCAGTGTGACTGACCCCAGCGGCCGGCGCGACCGTTCGCCCTAAGTCTACCCACTCAGCCAAGCTGTAGTGAGGAAATGGCACAAGCGCAGCAGCGCTGATGTCCCCGGCGCACTAACACACCCAGCCATGCTGCGGTGTGCGCGCGGTATGCACGGGGACACAGAGTACCTTGACGGAGCAGGGTCTGTCCCTGACGATACTCAGCTCCATATCCAGCGGCTTCTCCAGGGGCTGCGGATGGAGCACGGTCTCAGTGCCTGGAGACCGGTAAAGTCCCACTTCACCCGGAACCCTAATGGGGATGGGGAAGGAATCAGCATGTGGGCTCCAGCCTCCGTACCCGCAATGGGTACCTCAACCTTAACAAACACCGCCGACAGAAAGTGGGGTGAGAAGGGAGCATGCTGGGGGCCCTGTATGGGCCCTCTTTTCTTCCATCCGACATAGTCAGCAGCTGCTGCTGACTAAACAGTGGAGCTATGCGTGCGTGTCTGACCTCCTTCGCACAAAGCAAAAAACCTGAGGAACCCGTGATCCCACGGGGGGGTGTATAGCCAGAAGGGGAGGGGCCTTACACTTTTAAGTGTAGTACTTTGTGCGGCCTCCGGAGGCAGTAGCTATACACCCAATTGTCTGGGTCTCCCAATTAGGAGCGACAAAGAAATAAATGTATGCAGGATATATAATAAAATGTAAAACAAGTGGCGTTACGTGGACAATCCCTTCTTAAATGCTTGATTCCCCCAGGTAAAAATAATATACGGTATATTTAAAACAAAAGTAAAAAAAAAACCCCTCATACTCCCCACCAGCTGCATTCTAGTGATATTAGCGCCGGTCTTCCTGTGCTCGGGTTACATTATTATGCCGTGTGGGTACTGCAGGCAATCCGCGGTCACTGACTGGCTGCGGACGTCTGTTCTGATGAAACCGTAAAGGCTGCGCTGTTCAGCATCCACTGATTAGGTCACGTGAGCGCTGCATCCAATGTCACTTTGCTAGTACGGTGCTGGCATAGAAGGGGTGGTATAATCTTTTTTTTTTTTTTAACTTTACTCGGGCATTAAGAAAGGGTTGTCCAAGTCCCAATAGAGTGGCTCAGCTTCCCCTCTGGCAGACCATACGGAAGTTGGATAACCATTCATCTGAATAAAGTCACAAAATATCTGCTTCCAAAATATGTAAACAAGTACAGGAGAATAAATTCAGTGGTCACACACAGTGGTTTTATTGTCAAGGACCAAGGTCTGAAGCCACTCTATTAATAGTCTAATTTGCATGCCCAGTCCAATAAATCCTAGACCAATTTTCTTGTGTTTTTTTCCCTGCACAGCAGGTGATCAGGCGCGATACGGAGGAGAACTGCTGAAGGGATCGCTGTCCCTACGGATCCCATAAAGATTGGTGAAGGTCAGATCTCCACCAATCCAAATGTTATGGAATATCCCAACAATAATCTCGATTACATAAGGACCCCCTGTATTCCCCGCGCTCATTCTACAGTGAAGTGTGATACAAGCCCAGTCATTCAGGTGTCAATCTGCAGATACTTACAGCTCATAGATTTTCATGTTAGCTGGGATGGCACTGATAAATCCCACTAGTTTTTTGCTCGTGATTACTCTCACCCCACAATGCCACTGCGGCAGCCAGCCAGGAGGTCTCAGAGCCCTGTCAGACAGAAATCACAAATCCTTTTCAATATAAGGAAGAGAGAAAGTGATGAAGACTCAGGAGAGGATGAACTACAACTCACCACAGCAGGAACTCCGGGGAGTAGTCAAATCGGAACATGTTATCATCATCCTCCACGTAGTTCTCATTCAGCAGAGTGTACAGTTCTTTTAACTGTGGGTGGCAATAGTAACCAGTCACAAAGGATGCACAGGACACATTCTATGCCCCCGACACAAGGTAAATGCTGACAAACTGCTGACCGTCCTTTACAAATAGTGAGAACCGTTCTTAAAGAGGATGTCCACAACATGGACAATCCCTACTCATTCCCCTTGTTCACCACAGTAAAAATAAATAAGCCTATACTCTCCTCCAGTGCAGCTGCGGTTTGAGCGATGTTTAAAGCTATGCTCCAAGGGCCCATATGACATTGGTTGTGGGGCCTGTGTGTCTTAACAATCAGCGCCCGTTGTCTGTCTCCCCGCCATAGGACATCTGAGCAGGATGTGAGCTCTGCCTTCCTGCTAAAACGTGCGAAGGCGGAGTGAAGGAAGACCGTGCTGCTTGTTATGAAATGTGGACTGGCAACCAGTGTCACGTGGGTTCCAGGAACGTGGCTATAGACATCTCTGGAACCGCAGCCGCGCTGGAGGAGAGTATAGGCTTATCTTTATAGGGGCAAACAGGGGGAATGAGAAGAAGTTGTCTAAATCGTGGACAACCCCTTTAACTTCTTAAAGGGGTTGTCCAGGCTTTGGGTTCAAGTCTATAGTCACTATGTGACTGCAGAATTGTGAATCCTCACAGCACGCACTATCAGGATTCTTTGATGTCATTTGCACTCTCCTGGCCACATTCCAAATAGACATGTCTGGCCTTACTCGATTCATTTGCATTGTGCGAGGCCACATGTCTAAGGCCCCTTTCACACATCAGTTTTTTGCCATCGGTCACAATCCGGTGGCTCAACGGATCCGTTGAACAATGGATGAAATGTGAGGCCATCCATCGTAATCCGTCGCTAATACAAGTCTATGAGAGAAAGAAAACCGGATCCAGCGGCATCAGTCGCCGGATCCATTATTTCAAAATTCGACGCATTGTGACTGATGGCAAAAAATTGATGTGTGAAAGGGGCCTAATGGGCAAATCGTATAGATCATGCGCCCACTGGCTCTAACTGCGTGCACCATCTTGGAGTACATACAATATTTTGATCGCTTTTTATGGCAAGAGAGATACGGCCACTGAAAACAATTGTTATTTTTTTCCCCTCTCTTAATATATTACCATAAAAGGTGTAAATTACTTTTAGATTTTGATAAATTGGACGTTTATGAAAGCGGAGACGCCAAATAAAAAAAAACCAAAAACTATTTTGAAACTGGAAGAGGGGGTTGATCGGAAGCTTTGCACTTTCAAAATGTATTTTTATTCTCCCTAGAGGAATTGAACCTGCGACCCTCTCATCACTTGTTTTATATACTGCAAAACATATTGAAGTATATAGTGTAAATGATGGTTTCCTATAATTCTATGGTTGGGCTTCACAGAAGATGACAACCATGGCCTTCAACGTGTCCCCATTTGCCATGCTAATGCAAAAGTAACCCATTTTCTTGTTTAGTTTAGTTTCTTTAGTTTAATTTGGCCTATTGATGGGTGGATCACTTGTAATAACAGGGCAGTAACATTTACCAATATTCAGCCATGCACATTTGCAGATTACTGGCCTGTCTAAACATAGCCGGCAATCACCCGACTACCGACTAAAATGCTTGTTCGTTGGGTGAAAGGATTTTTTTAAGCTCTTGGCAGTACATTGTCCAGTGTAAACAAGACATGCTGCAAAAAGACATGAGGCTGTATGAACACACAACAATTTAATTTCTAATCAATCTATGCAATGGATGTACCGTAGGACTGTCTAAAACAGGCAATTAAACGATTGCAGATCCGTGGTCGTTTAACGACATTTACACTGCAAAACTATCATCGAGGAGTGTTCGGCAGTCTAAATAGACTTCAGCTCATCACAGAGAAAAACACTTGTTCGTAGGGTGAAATGACCTTTTGTGCAGCACAAAAGATAATCATTCTTGGCAGCACATCGTGCTGTATAAACAGGACTCGCTCTGCCGAGAACAGGAGCCTACATTGCATATCTTTAAGCGGGATCTGCCTGTGTACACAGGCTATTAAACGGTTGTCATCCGGTAAATATTTACAGATCTGTGGTTGTTTACTGCCGCAGTCGGGAGGTGTAAACCCACCTTTAACCAGTTGGAGCTGGGAAGGGCAGATAAGTAGTAGTAGGGGAGTGAAATGTAAAAAAAAAAAAAAAAAAAAAAAAAAAAGAATGAGCTATACTTACCACTGCTCTATCACCTAAATCTAGAGCGTCCCAGGTGAAACCATGTGGAAGACTGTATGGCTCCTGGCGGATGTTGTCTTTGTCGGGCTCAATGGGGCCATGTGTATTCACTACTTCCCCTGTGGAGAAACATGACCATTACCAAATGGTCTGAGGAAAGTGGACCTCATGGATGTTTAAAGGACACAAGTCCTACAGGGATCATTCACATTCAGTTTTCTTACCAAGTTTGGGTACAGGTTGCGTGTCCCAAAACTGGTAGCTTCTTTTACTAGCTTCTTCCATGGTTTTGGCTGGCCCTTGTCCCACAGAAAATAACTCAATGGCCTTCTGGATCTCCTGGATCTTCTCAGCAGGAAGAGTAGTCACCTTATTATGAAGTAGAAAAAAAAAAAATATGTGCAAAATAATACCCAATATTAAATCAACACAGGTAGCTGCTAATATAGGTGACAATAGGGTACATGCATTTGGGGGAATGCACCGTAAAATAGGACGTACCGATACAACCAACGTCGGGAAGAAGTTTAAGGAGTCGTCCACTACTCGGACAACCCCTTCTCGATCTGTATGTTTCCCTCATTTAAAATAATAAAATCTATCCTCATCTTCGTGCAGGCGTTCCAGCGGTGTCGACGTAATCTATCCCAGGATCATGTAACTGTGTGAAGTGACGCTATCCTGGCGGCCAATCAGTGGCCGCTCCACTCTCCCGCCATCAGACAGATCACTTACATCCAGCTCTCTCTCTTCCTCCAGAGGCGAGTGTAAGGCTATGTGCGCACTAGAAAATGGACTTTTAAGAAAAATCCGCACCCTCTGGCAAAACCGCACCCGCTTTTTGCCACGGTTTGCTTACTTTTTCCGCGAGTTGGTCCCAGCGTTTTGTTTTTTTTTACCATTATCTATGGCAAAAAACGCAGGTACCTGCAGAAAAGAAGAGACATGCATTCTTTTTGCTGCAGAATTCTGCAGCAAAACCTGTAGGGGAAAAAAAAAAACGCAGTGTGCACACACCATTTTTTTTTTGCTTGGGAATGACTGCAGAAAGGTTATGAACATTTTCTGAAGCAATTCATGCAGCAAAACTGCGGCAAAAACCGCAGCGGGTGTACACGGCCTTAAAGTTTTACTATTTTAAAAAGATAGATTCAGACAAGGTTGACCAAGTAGCAGAAAACTCTTTATAAATTTATATATTATATACCGTATTTTTCGCTTTATAAGACGCACCGGAATATAAGACGCACCCCAAACTTAGACATAAAAAAAAAGAAAAATGGGGTCCGTCTTATACTCCGGTGTTCTCTTACTGGAGGGGGGCAGCAGTGGTGGTGAAGCGGGGTCACAGGAGGCACAGGTGGTGCTGGCAGGCGCGGCGGGTCAGTGGCAGCGGGGTCCGTGGTTGCAGGCGCGGTGGCGTCCGTGGTGGCAGGAGCCGTGGGGTCCGTGGTGGCGGCAGCAGCGGTGGCGGGTGAGCCGTGCAGCAGGCCAGTGCAGTGAGTGTCCGCGGTCCCGGTTCAGTGGTGGCAGCGGCGGCTCAGTGGTGGAAGCGGCGGGGACTGCTCAGTGGTGGAGCAGACGGATGCGGTGTTTTCCCAGTGTGTCCGCGGTCCCGATTCAAGTAATGGTGCCCGGAGCGACGCATGCGCAGATGGAGCTCTCATCCAAGGGCTCCATCTGCGCACGCGCTGACTCCCGGAGCAGCGCGTGCGCAGATGGAGCTCTTATCCAAGAGCTCCACCGGCGCCATCATTTGAAAGTGGGACCGCGGACAACTGGTAACATGCTGCACAGCCGCCCGCCCCGCATGCACAGAGTGGCAGCCAGCAGGCTGCCCGCCCACCCTGCGTACAAGCCGCCGGGTACCTGTGCTTGCGTGCGATGGCAGCCGGGTACCCATGGCTGTGTGCGGGCGGCAGTTGGGTGCCTGTGTGAGGGCGGCAGCCGGCTGCCGCCTGCACGGGCACCTGACTGCCGCTCGCACACAGCACCCGGCTGCCGCCCGCACACAGCCATGTGTACCCGGCTGCCACCGCACGCAAGCACAGGTACCCGGCTGCCGACCCCACACAGCACCCGGCTGCCGCCCGCACACAGCCACGGGTACCCAGCTGCCACCGCGCGCAAGCACAGGTACCCGGCCGCTTGCATGCAGCCACAGGCACCCGGCCGCCCGATCGCCTCAGACAGGACCCCCCCAGGTACCGCTTTATAAGACACACCCCCCATTTTCCTCCCAAATTTTTGGGAGGAAAAGTGCGTCTTATAAAGCGAAAAATACGGTATATACTGTATATAATAAAAATCCAGCTACATAGAATAGATTAGAGCCTTACATCAGTCTTTTCTTGGTTTGGCACTTTACTGTGAAGCAGTGATCCCCAACCTTTCTGACTTTTCAGAGCCACATTCACATCAGAGAGAGGGGGTCGCGAGCTACATTCACGTCCGAGAGAGGGGGTCGCGAGCTACATTCACGTCCGAGAGAGGGGGTCGCGAGCTACATTCACGTCCGAGAGAGGGGGTCGCGAGCTACATTCACGTCCGAGAGAGGGGGTCGCGAGCTACATTCACGTCCGAGAGAGGGGGTCGCGAGCCACATTCACGTCAGAGAGGGGGTCGCGAGCCACATCCAGTTCCTGCCCCTCACAGTAGTGACACCCAGAGACCCCATTACTGGTATAACAGCTAAACCTTTACCACAGAAATCACAACCAGAAGTATAGCAAGACCTAAGTGTTTTCACCCTATCGTCATCCTGATCTGCTCTTCTGTGTGGGGCTACTCACAAAAGTCACCTTCTGGAAACCTGCTCTTCATAGACATTTGCTAAACCTGGTGCTAATGCACCAAGCTGACAGCCGCGAGCCATACAACACAGGCCGGTGAGACACATGTGGCTCCGAGCCACAGGTTGGGGATCCTGCTGTAAAGGGTTCGTTGTTTGCATACTATAAACCAGTAGATCAAAATTATTTATTTTTAGATCAACACTAGCAATGAAGGCACCAGTATTATGGGAAACGAGACTTCCTTCTACATTCGTTTTCCCACTCTACCACCTATCTGCATGTTTGAATAGCGCAGGAAAGAATAATCCCAACATCCTCACCGGAGCGTCAGTATCCAACTTATCTCCTCCCTTATCTTTCTTGCGTTTCTGTTTCTTCTTTTTCTTGACTCCAGTGTCATCGCCTTCCCTAGAGGACAATAGTAAAAAATATATATTAATCACGAATACTCGATTTTTAATTCACTAAATACACTTAAGAGCTAGGGCTGTCGACAGCTATTCCTTCCATCTCATTACATGTGCAGGTTCAGCCGGTAATGCATGAATTTTCAATAGGGTGTGGGAGGCAAGTTGCCACCTGCTTATCAACTATAGCATAAATTAAAGAATCAAGCATGTTGAATTGTAATATGCCCAACCTCACACAATAGATGGTCATCCAATCTTGGTAAAATTGGCGTATTTAGCCAACTACCGTCTGTTGTGTATAAGCAACCATACCAATGACATGTCCATCACTTACTGATCTGTAATAGTATATAGATGTATGTGGCTCCCAATCACCTTACTCATTTACAGACGAAGCCAGAAAACCAGTGCCCCGTATCAAGCATGGTAAATATTAACATAGTGTTATTAGTGAGTACTAACAAAATGAAATGATTGATGGGGTTAAATTTAAGGATCCCTGTCAACGCCACGAAGTTTCCTCCACACAGAGAGAACCTAACTAATCAGCTAGTGATACATTGTAACATCTAATACTAAGGAACTCACTTTAGGAGAAGGGTTAAAATCCAGAGAAGCGCAAAAAAAGACAAAACTGATCCACAGGGCACCATAAAATAAACTGGATGGTCACTGGGCTGATGCCAATGTGAGTAATGAAGACACAGCCCTGGGCCACGGCCGGCACAGACATACCTGCTAATCCTATTAGGGTCCCTGAGCCGGCGATGTGGAATGGAGCCCTATTTAAAGTCCCATTTCATGTGACAGATGCACAGCGAGACGGTGCCAGAGACACGGGGCACGGTCAGCTGTTTTGGGTCAGGGCCATGTGTTTAAAAATTTGGGGGAGCGGGGGGGGGTTGGGGAAGGCCCTGAAACAGTTCATTACAGGTACATTTTTAAGGTAGTTAATATGGCTTTCTACTGTATTATGTGTGATTTTGGGGAAGGGGAACATAATAATCAGAAAAGGCAAATGAGAAAAGGTGGCAGCCCCGGATCATGGGAGGAGGCAGCAAAGCACTGGAAATCGCTTGCTTTGTGCAGACGACAAAGTATCAGGAAGTGTCATTATCTCCCGAACACGCTGCCGGTCACAAGGACGTCAGGGACAGAAATACCACAACCACCAGTGGCTTCCACATGAGCGGGGGACGAGCAGCCATTCTCTGACAGCAACTACTACAGAAGAGGGAGGAAGGCAAGATGTGGGGACAATGAAATGGCACTGACCAGAAGGTGCCAGCCGCGGGCATCCATCAATACCACTACCTCATATCAGAAAGGTTTATGGATGGGAAATCATATCAACCAAACTAACTCATTCAATCATCACTGCTAGGCTACTATCGATAACAGCTCCGTCTCATGTCTCCTCTAGTAACACGGCATTTTACGCCAATCCTTTTTTTGAGGCCTTGGTAATATGGATAATAGCTCCAGCTGATTTCTCCTCTAGTATTTTACTTTGATCCCCCTTTCTTCAGATCTTGGTTGCTATGGATAAAAGCTCCATCTCAAGTCAGAAGAAAAGGGGAGCTGGGTTACTAGAGGGGACATAAGATGAAGCTGTTATCCATAGCAACCACGGTCTGAAGAAAAGGGGGGCTAAGGATAACCACTTCATCTTATGTCTCCTCTAGTAACCAGCCCCCATTTTCTTCAGATCTTGGTTACTACGGATTAAAGAGCCAGATTGTACCTCCCGCAGTAACCCACTATTTTACTCCAGGCCTTCTTTTCCTCAGAGCTTAGTTGCTATGGATAATGGCTCCATGTTATATCTCCCCTAGTTACCCATAGGTTCCAGTACTCTCCCCTTTTTCCTCAAGCCTAGGAGCCATTCCAAAGTAAGACCATCTGTTCTCTCCCCTAGTAATCCATCATTTAACCATTGCCCCATTTCACATCACACTGGTGTGTGTGACGACATTATTAAAAAAAAACCAAACAACGTTAAGAGGATACTCTGAATGGTTAGGGGACTGTTCTTTCGATAATAAATGGGGGACATTTGCTGTGGATATGGCATCAATGTTACAGATGGTTAAAAATTCATTCATTTCAGGGGAATGTTATGTATGACTAGAAGGTGGCCCGATTCTACGCATCGGGTATTCTAGAATTTACGTATTGTGTAGTTCATGTATGATTTTTGTTATATATATATATATATATATATATATATATATATATATATATATATATATATATAGAGATGTTGTTGTGTGTAGTTACCAAGTGTTTGTGTAGGCGCTGTACATGTTCTGGGTGTTGTCTGGGTGTGGCGGGTGGTGAGAGCGGTGTTGTATGTGTGTTGCGTTGTTTGTGGAGCGCTGTGTGTCTGTAGCGTTGTGTGTGTGTGTTGCGCGGTTTGTGTGTGTGGTGTGTTTTGGGGGGAGGTATGTTTTGTGCAATGTGTGTGTTGTGCGGTATGTGCGTATATTTGTGTGTGCCGCGGTCTTTGTGTGTTGGGTGTTGTGTGTGTGCAGCGTTGTCTGTGTGTGTGGGTGTCTGTGTAGGGCAGTTGTTTGTGGTTCCCAGTGTGTGTGTGTGTGTGTGTGTGTGTTGTGCAGTGCGCGCGCGCGTGCGTGCGTGCGTGCTTGTGTGTGTGTGTGCATCAGCCTCTCTTCTCTCAGCCTACCTCTCCCAGCCTCCCTCCTCCCAGCCTCCCTCAGCATCAGCCTCCCTCAGCATCAGCCTCCCCAAGCATCAGCCTCTCTCCTTCCAGCCTCCCCCAGCATCAGCCTCCGCAAGCATCAGCCTCTCTCCTTCCAGCCTCCTCCAGCATCAGCCTCCCTCTCCCAGCCTTCCCCAGGATCAGCCTCTCTCCTCCCAGCCTCCGTCCTCCCAGCCTTCCCCAGCATCAGCTTTCCCCTCCCAGCCTCCCTCAGCATCAGCCTTCCCCAGCATCAGCCTCTCTCCTCCCAGCCTCAGCCTCTCTCCTTCCAGCCTCCCCCAGCATCAGCCTCTCTCCTTCCAGCTTCCCTCAGCATCAGCCTCCCCTTCCCAGCCTTCCCCAGGATCAGCCTCTCTCCTCCCAGCCTCCTTCCTCCCAGCCTCCCCCTCCCAGCCTCCCTCAGCATCAGCCTTCCGCTCCCAGTCTCCCCCAGCATCAGCCTCCCCATGCATCAGCCTCCACCAGCATCAGCCTCTCTCCTTCCAGCCTCCCCCAGCATCAGCCTCCCCTTCCCAGCCTTCCCCAGCATCAGCCTCCCCTTCCCAGCCTTCCCCAGGATCAGCCTCTCTCCTCCCAGCCTCCTTCCTCCCAGCCTCCCCCTCCCAGCCTCCCTCAGCATCAGCCTTCCGCTCCCAGTCTCCCCCAGCATCAGCCTCCCCAAGCATCAGCCTCCACCAGCATCAGCCTCTCTCCTTCCAGCCTCCCCCAGCATCAGCCTCTCTCCTTCCAGCCTCCCTCAGCATCAGCCTCCCGTTCCCAGCCTTCCCCAGGATCAGCCTCTCTCCTCCCAGCCTCCTTCCTCCCAGCCTCCCTCAGCATTAGCCTTCCCCTCCCAGTCTCCCCCCAGCATCAGCCTCCCCAAGCATCAGCCTCCACCAGCATTAGCCTCCACCAGCATTAGCCTCTCTCCTTCCAGCCTCCCCCAGCATCAGCCTCCCCAAGCATCAGCCTCCCCAAGCATCAGCCTCCCTCGTCCCAGCCTCCCCCTCCCAGCCTCCCCCAGCATCAGCCTCTCTCCTCCCAGCCTTCCCCATGATCAGCCTCTCTGCTCCCAGCCTCCTCCAGCACGCCGTGCTCCTCTGCCGACACTCACACACCCAATCGCATCCACTCACACACACCCGATCGCATCCACTCACACACACCCGATCGCATCCACTCACACACACCCGATCGCATCCACTCACACACACAGACACTGACGATATCGCACATACGCGCTTATACTCACAACATCCGGAGGTATCACATGCTTCTGGCCATGTGATCCTCCCGCAGGTCCTGGAAGCTAACAGCACAGTACCGCCGCCGAGAAGCAAGCGATATCCCAGGATGTTGTGAGTATGTGGATGCGATGTGATGTGTGTGTGAGAGTGAGTGTGATCTGATTTGTGTGTGTGTATGTGTGTGCTGTTATGTGTGTGTGTATGTGTGTGCTGTTATGTGTCTGTATTTTCCGCCGTTGCAGGACCTTGATGTGTGGATGCGATGTGATGTGTGTGTGAGGTGTGTGTGAGAGTGAGTGTGAGCCGGTGTACACTGGTAACTATGATACACATCGGGTAACTAAGGGACCTTAGTTACCCGATGTGTATAATGGTTACCAGCTTTCACGGCCTCCGTCAAGATCCCAGCATCGCAAGGTTATGTCTGGCGCTGCCGGGATCCTGACGCAGCCGGTGTAGAAGCAAGTGATATCCCAGCATGTTGTGATGTGTGAGGTGTGTGTGAGAGTGAGTGTGAGAGTGAGTGTGATCTGATGTGTGTGTGTGTGTACTCACCTGGGAGTCGTGGCTCCGTGTCAGTTGGGCCAGAGCGAGCGTGCATTGCGTGAGGGGGGCGGGGCCTGCAGAGAGCCGGGGCGAGAGGCCAATCTGTGTGGGGGGGCGGGGCCATGGCGAGCCCAGCGGCCAATCAGCTTTGTGTCACCGTAAGGACACAATTTCGGAGCATGACAGACAGACAGACAGACAGACAGAATAAGGCAATTATATATATAGATACCCCCAGTAGTGACAAATCCGCCTCAGTTATTAACCTCTTCATGACCTTGGACATACTAGTATGTCCAAGGTTGTGTCCCTGCCTTTAATGCTGGCTCGGTGTGAGAGCCCCCATCTTTCCCTGCAGAGCGGAGATCCACCTGCGGCTGTTAACCAGTTAATTCCCACTGTCAATCTCTCACAGCAGGATTAGGCCCCTTTCACACGTCAGTGATTCTGGTACGTTTGTGCTTTTTTTTTTAAAACGTACCAGAATCACTGACATACGCAGACCCATTATAATCAATGGGTCTGCTCACACATCAGTGATTTTTCACTGAATGTGTCTCCGTGCACCCTTGGCCGTGATTCTGCACGGAGACATGTCAGTTTTTGTCTGGCATCACTGATGACCCACGGACCACACTATGGTGCGATCAGTGACACACGTACAAGATAATCACGGACATATTAAATATTCAAAATTTTTCAACTTACCTTGCCTGCGATTCGCTGTGCAGCCTCTGCTCTCGGCAGCTTCTGCCTGGCTCATGAATATTCATGAGAGCAGGAAATGCCGACCAGGAAGTAGGTGCTGAGAGCGGTGGGCGGACGCTGCAGAGCCGAGGAGTTCAGCACCATGGACAGCAGCAGTGAAGGCAGGTGAGTAATGTCCATATGCAATCACGGATTTCACATGGACAACCCACGTGTGCCGTGAATCACGGAACACGGAGGGACATGTGCGTGTTTTACACGTCAGTGGAGAACGTCAATGTTTTTCACTGACGTGTGAAACGGGCCTTAAACATGGGTCAGCGGGGAGCATGCCATTCCCCACTCCGATTGGCAGTCCCATGTGGGCGCCCATGAGTTGTAATGACAGTCAGGGATCAGCTGATGACCCGTCATAATGACCGTCCGGTGAACACTGGCTGCGTGCCGGCATTCATAGGAAGTCATAATTTCTGCTGCACAGAGCGGTGGTGATGCCCTGCTGTGTACATACGGATAATTGCAGCTTCAAGTCCCCGTAAGAGGGACAGGTAAATACAATAAAAAGTAGAAAAAGTTTTTAAAAAAATATGAAAAATAAAAAAAAAAAAAAACAAGTTCAAATCACTCTCGTTTTGCTCCATTGAAAATAAAACCAAAAAAACCCCCCAAAAACAACATATTTGGTATCACTGCC
This sequence comes from Anomaloglossus baeobatrachus, assembly GCF_048569485.1. Taxonomy (NCBI): domain Eukaryota; kingdom Metazoa; phylum Chordata; class Amphibia; order Anura; family Aromobatidae; genus Anomaloglossus; species Anomaloglossus baeobatrachus. Next base: position 414,280,661 of record NC_134357.1, on the reverse strand, counting down.
AATCTATCAAAATATAAAATAAAATTAATCCGATTAGTAAACAGTGTAATTGCAAAAAAGAAAATTGAAAACGCCAGAATTACATTTTTTGGGTCGCCGCAACATTACAATTAAATGCAAAGAGAGGAAATAAAAACATTGCAGCTACCCAAACATGGTATACAAATACCCCATCACATTTGGGCATAAAAAATAAGCCCTCCCAAAGCCCTAGATCCCAAAAAAATTAAATCTATGGGTCTCTAAAAATGGTGCCAAAAGCAAATTTTTTTTTACAAACTTTTGTTTTTCTTTCCACCAATTAAGAAAAAAAAAAAAAAGTTATATACGTTTGGTATCTATGAACTCGTACTGACCTGGGGAATCATATTGCCAGGTCAGTTTTACCATATAGTGAACATGGTAAATAAAAAACATTATATAGTGGAATTCCATTATGTAAAAAAACAAAAAAAAACAACATTGTGGAATAAAAAAAAGTTATGGCTCTTGGAGGAAGGTGAGGAGGGGGTTAATATGGATAATAAATGAACGTGGTCAGTGACTGGAATGGTATATGGGACAACAAACAGGACATAATCACAATAAGAAGACAGGTGTCATGTGCATAATCTCTTATCCTTCCGTACTGAAGCTCATTACACCAACAGATGTAGCAGAGCTGAGCTTTTCCGTTGGACAGTAGATAGTTGTGGGGATATTATTCTAGGTTTATCAAATTGTACAGCAACAGATTCCCAGCTCTGCTACATCTGCCTTTTGTTTGAACCATGATACCTTTTGTTTGTAGGGATCGGATGTGTCAGTCACGAGAAATCCAGAGCAGACACTTTATGGAAATCAGGCTGGAAGTGCACTTGGGCGTGTCCATGCACTTGTTTATTACAAATGCAATGCCCCGCCCCAATGCACTTCCATCCTGATTTGCATATAGCTTCTACACTGGTTTTCTAATGACTGGCACATCGGATCTCTATCATCTTTATTAGGGAACTAGTGCCTACACAGCCATACCATGTCTATATGTACAGATGCATTGACAGATCATTACATGTGCTGAGATTAAGCCCAAAAAATGAAGGTCGTTGACTGTACAAATTGCACAAATCCGCAATCGTGCGACCATGTCTCCTGCTGCCATCCAGGAATGGGCACTGTCATTGGTATTGTTAGGGGCCCTATTGGTCAGATACCACCCATATTGCTTTTATGTCCCCTACAAAAGTAAACACCCTCATTATTGTGATCAGAGGGATTTGTATGTTGGTATCAGAAGAGAATTTAAAGGGAACCTGTCAGGTTTCTAAAGATCTTTTACCGTATGCTAATGAGCACGGGGACTAGTCCCCTGGGTGTTGCTTCCCTTGCTAGTTACCCCCATTAGCATGTTAGTACGCCCCTGTGGGTGGGCTATCATAGGATGATGTCACTCACCTCTCCGCTGCCATCGCCGCTGGATTTCAGCTCAGTGCGTATGACCCCGGAGATTCAATCATGTGCACAGGGGCGTACTAACATGCTAATGGGGGCAACTAGCATGGGAAGGACCGCTCTTGGGACTAGGCCCCTCGCTCATTAGCATACGATAAAAGATCTTTAGAAATATTTTTTCTAAAGATCTCTTCATCTATGCTAGTGTATACAGGGACCGTTAGGACCTGCTCGTGGTTCTGGCTGCATATTGGACCTGACCGGTTCCCTTTAAAGACATGTCTAAGGGGGAATAAATTTACTATGAGCATAAAAGAGGTGAGATTTCATGGGTATGATTTGGATTGTCAGGATCTGAATGATTATGGAGGGGTTGATCTACCCCCTAAATGTGCGTACAGGATATATCGTGGGAACCAATGACCACACAGCCATTGAGCTACCAGAAGTGACAGTAGTAGAGGTCCCCTTTAAGGCTAGGCGGTGGATACTGGTTATATAATGGTGGATCATCAGATATAGTATAATGAATGGAAACATGAGGATCTGGAACCTTCCTAGAAGATCCCCTGTGCCCTGGATCACAATGGGTGCCATCTAATCACCAGGCAGCCCTGACAAGTGTCCTGCACAGAATCCCTCACTATAGATCAGCAGTAGCATTACTATCACATATTCTACAAGACACAGGCCTGATCATCCGCCAATCACATTAGGGGATCCCCATGAGCTCAGCCAATCAGAATGAGGTAGAGGCGGGACACCTAACGACCCAGGGCATAGTGTATTCGGGCCACTTCAGAACGGCACACCGGGCAGGCCAGGGTAATAGGCTGGGACGTTACCCCCGGTTGAGGCTATGCTTTTCCTCATTCTCGCAGTCGCTACAGTGTCCATGTCCATTCTCGTCATCCCCCAACCGATCGCCTGCTGCTGTCTCACTCTGATCCGCCATCTTTAATCCAAAGCCGGGTGAAGGGGAGGATAGAAAGCAGCTATTGGTTGCTGACCGCAAAGCATGACGGTGCTTGTAGTGAAATACTCAAGTCTCTGGTTGAATGAACCTTGGACAAAACTACAATTCCCATGAAGCTTTGCGGGCATGTAAGCTATTCATTTGGGCGATACAACAGGGGCGATGGCTTACTGGGGGTTGTAGTTTTCTTTTTCTAAGTACACACCTAACGATCTTTAACCCCTAAAGTCTATATACAAAGTCAGAGGGGTGTGGATAGTGTACAACGTGCTCAGGGTAAGGGCAGGTTCACACAGTGGATAAATTAATCGTTCACAATGTCTCCAGAAATGTGGGACGGTTTTTTCCTCACTTGTCATCCGTGTGCAGTGCATTTTTTACAGCAGCAGCTATTATAATATACAGGGCCAATGACAGTCTCCAATGTTACAGAATAGCAATGTGTGGGGAAAATATGAATGATATACTGTGGATCCGATTATTTTTTTTTGCACCCATAGACTTGAATGGGAGCGACTCAGGGAAAATGGTGGCCGTCTCAAGTGACAAACAGGACGGCCAGTATGGGTAGTGTATGGTGGAACTGGGATATGTCTGCTCTGGATGTGAGGGGTCTTACAGAGGTGGTCTTGAGAAGTTTATACAGAATTCCATGAAGAGTCAGCAGTTTTCTTGGGTGTCGCAGACCACGTCCTGCGTGGCACAGCTGCCCTTAGGTTGCCTTTGCTGTTCAGTTGAGCCTCAATGCCCACAAGCACATTATACGGGTCTGTATGGGGATATAGCCAGGTAAAGGTGGTCTACAAAAGGGGGGCATGTTGGATATATATATATATATATATATATATATATATATATATATATATATATATATATATATATATATGATGCCCTGGCCCATCAGGTCGTCACAGAGTATTGTGCGATCTGCCCTTCTGCATAATATCCACCTACTCCTTAGTTACGGGTCCCTGACCTTTGGTGTTGCTAAGGACAAGCTAATCAAATTCCTAGGAACACTCTGCACCACACCCACCAGACACACCAGTAGACAGCCTGAAGGGAATAGGGTCGCCCACTTGGGGGGTTGGTTAAGGGGAGGTCAGGAGCAGTTCAGTTGAGGAGTGACTCAAGAGGAGAGGTCATGGGTTGAGTTGAGGAGTGTCTCTCGAGAGGAGAGGTCAGGAGCTGGGCTCCTCGGTACTACTAGGTGGCAGACATTGGTCTGGACCTGGTAGGAGCTGGACCCCGGTCGCAGGGGATCATGACAAGGGGCATGGACTGTCGAGGAGGACAGCCAGCGGCCTTGTGCCATCACCGGGCAGGGACCAGGGCATGACGGGGTACGTGGACCCTAGGTCAGGAAGAAGCTACAGGCATCCTGGCAATTTACCCGACGAGGACGGAGCCTTCAAGATTCGTTCTCCACCCGCTCCAAAATCAAGGTACTAGCGCAACGAGGGGGATAGGACTTTCCCACTACATAGTCCAGAAAATCTCAAGCGTGAATCCTGAGAGCAAGCTCACCCAGTTAGCCAAACTGGTGAGCCGGACCCGACTAGTTTTATGCTAGAGGGACCAGTTAGAAGAAAAAGGTGCCAAGGAAAAGGTCACAGGCTAACAGGCAACACAAAAGGGCACGGGAAGCAGGCGTGCTCCCTCTAAGCGGCAGCGGTGTCAAGAACTTTGGTTTACCACAGTTGTCGGTGTCAGCATTATTGGACTGAGTACATAAGTGACCCTTACCGTCCCAGCGGCACCTCCCCGTCTCCCTTATCGAGTCCCGGGGCATTCCCCCCTACTCGTGGAGGGGTTAAACACCAGGCTGCCCTCAACATCGCCACCGGGTACTCCCAACTGCAGCGGTGGTACTCCACCTTACTAGACACCACGGGTGGCGTCACGAACTTTCCACAACCTCCCTTGTAAATATCCCCCTTTTATTTTGAGTGGCTGCGCGACCCCGACCCCTGGGTCTGGAGATCCCTCGAGCCACCGCAGATCCGGATCCGAGCAGCCCGGCTGCTGACGCAGGGGCGACACACATATATATTAAAATTGGGCCAGAATTCCTACAAAATGTAGAAATGTTATCAGGTTGGGTTTTTTGGTTTTACTGCATCTGAAACACAGTGCAGAATAATTTAATTTATTAGGTTTCATGCACATGAGCATTAGAGTACAGCAAAAAGATTTGCAGGACCGGTCGTGTCACTAGTCCATGGCCTCCGGACCAGAGCCCTGTGGGCCTCCTCTTACCTGCTAGGTTTCCCGGTGGGGATCTGACTGGTAGGCCTTGCATGATGAGGCATACTAGTGAGAAGAAGTGCTGGCTATGCTGCCAGATAGGAGTTTCACAGGGCTGGACTACTGACCTGCTCAGTCCTACAAATCTTTTGCACAATTATAATGCGCACATATGGCATCTGTATTATGCGGATCCTGTACACGGGTTACTATAGGATGATAGGGGCTCATAGACAATGTTTACACATAACAGACCAGTGGCAGACACAAGAGGAAGAGGGCCCTATGCAAGAACAGAATGTTTGCCCCTCTGTGTGTGACAGGAACTGCTTGCTGATTTGAGGGTGGTAGTGGCCCCTTTACCTCTAGAGCCCCTGTGCGGCACATGCTGCACCAATGATATGTTCAACCCTGCATTAGACCATGCCCAAGTCCCTGATGCCCATGTGTGTGATTATCTGATTGAAATTGGGGTATTTATATGTAAGTGGGAGCGAGGCCTAATACAGATACTAAAGGCCCCGTTACACGCAACGACATCGCTAACGAGAAATCGCTGGGGTCACAGAATTCGTGACGCACATCCGGCGTCGTAAGCGACTTTGTTGCGTGTGACACCTACAAGCGACCGCTAACGATCCGAAATAAGGGATAAATCTTTGATTGTTGACACGTCGTTCATTTTCAAAAAATCATTGATCTTTTCGGACGCAGGTTGTTCGTCGTTCCTGAGGCACCGTGTGACACCCCGGGAACGACGAACAACAGTGTTCCTGCGTCCTCTGGCAAGGAGGTGGGAGTGACGATAATGCGGCTGCTCTCCGCCCCACCGCTTCTATTGGTAGTCCGCTGTGTGACGTCGCTGTGAAGCCGCACGAACCTCCTCCTTAAAAAAGAGTTTGTTCGGCGGCCTCAGCAACGTCGTTAGGAAGGTATGTGCGTGTGACGCGTACTACCGATATTGTTCGCCATGGGCAACGATTTGCCTGTGACGCACGCACGACGGGGGCGGGTGCGATCGCTAGCGACATCGCTGCGTGTAAAGTGGCCTTTAGAATTACACCCAGTATACAGGGCAAGAGAAGTGGTACTGTGCAGCGTATAATTACACCCAGGTAGCACAGCTCCCCACTATATACTGTAATATAGGCCACACTCTATATACTGTATAGTTAGCTTCATACAATATACTACAATATATATATATATAGTGTACAGCTGTGTATATATTATACAGTATACAGGTGTGCCTATGTAAATAATTTATGGCGTGGAATTCACACTATGCACTATGAACACAGCACTACACTTTACCACAGTCCACAACATTGAAACTGCAGTACCAAGATTGAAAACTTGTGGAGTTGTGGAAATCACAGGATGGAGACGTTGCTGATCTGCAAATGATGAAAATATGGAAACAGCATTTAATAAACATTTTGTTTTAACACATATGGAGCCTGAGCCTACTGTAATTCCAGCCTTGGCTGCTATTATGGAGGATTTTAATGATCGTCTAAGGAAGGTACTGTCTCTGAATGCACTTGTACAAATCATCAAGGTCCACTGCTGGCAGCTGCTGTGTAATCACCGACCAATAGTCTTATATTGCTTGATGGAGTCAAGTCTGGAGACGCTGCAGCCACGGGAGAACATTTAGGCCACAGAGGCTGCTCACAGTAGTCTCAACAAGTGGTCTAGCGTTGTCCTGCTGAATAATATCTCCAGGGACACTTTGGAGAAATGGCTGCACCACAAGTTCTACAATCAAATCAAATGTAATGCTGCGCTATTGATGCACCTTGAATGAAGACCAGACGGGTACAGCTACCATACATTATGCCACCTGACACCATAATCATAGGAGTAGAATCGGTGTGATGTTCTCTCGTGAAGGCCTCTTCATGCGTTGCCCACGTGTTTTCCAGGCCAGTCTCCGGCTATCAAGAAAAAATTAGGACTAATCGCTGAGGAGTAAAGACCTCTATTTCAGTCTCCATTGTCGTCTTGGTCTGCACCATGACAGCCTTTGAGATCAATGGCATGAGGTTAATGAACACCTGTAGACAAACATCTGTTTCGTAGCCCAATGCCATGTAAAGATGTTCTATATATATCATATATGCATATCAAATGTAAGGCGCCAAACATTTTCACTTGCATGTCAGAATGAATCAATGGTGGCACCAGTGGTGCGGCCACTTTTCTAAAGTGTCCCAGGATCCATTTCTCAACATGACAACGAAAGGCCGCATGTTGCTTGTGCTACTGTGAGTAGCCATAGAGAGGCTGTCCAGGCTTGGGTGCAAGTCTGCAGTTATTGTGTGTGACTGCAGACTTTGTGAATCTCCACAATACATGCTGTCAGGATTCTGCGGTGCTGGGAACAGGTGGGTGGTTATGTGACCGCAAGTGTGCGATTTGCATACGTCCTGCCACATTCAGAAGAGACGTGTCCGGCCTTGTTCAATTCATTTGCAATAACTGAGGCTGGTCATATCTAGTTAGCATGTGACCACATACATGCAAATCACATTATTGCAGTCACATAACCAACCACTTCCAGTCATGGTACAGGTGAATCCTAATAACACACACTCTGAGGATTCACAAGTCTGCAGTCACATAGAGTGACTGCAGATATCCACACCAAGCCTGGACAATCCCTTTAATGGCCTAATACGTTACCATGACCTACGGAGTCCAAGGGCTTCCTCACATCAAGGACATATGGGATGACAGGAGCTCCCAGCGTGATTTGCCGAAGTGCATTCAGCGGCAGAACCTTCCTCAGATGACCCCTAATAACCTCAGTGACAACAGCTGAGGTGGAGTGCCGGGATTTGTGCACGTGGCTCAGACTCCAGACTGAAGAAATCGAGAGTTATAGAAAATTGTTTCCTTATTTACATTATTTTATTATTATTAACATGTCTATCCATCCTGTGTATTCAATAACTTCCATGTTGGTGTTGCAATTTCATTGTTGAGGATTGTTTATATACTGTGGAATTGTGCCTGTGAATATAGTGCATAGTGCAATATCCACACTATATACACAGGTCCGCACTATACACTATAGTATTCCATATACATGACATGGGATGTGCTGAGACCCTTCTATATACATCACTTAGGAAAACACTAGGACTATACTGCATGTACATCACATAGGAGACACTGAGACTCTACTGGCTGTATGTATCACATCGGAGACAGACTCTGCTAGCTGCATATCTAATATATACAGCTGAGTGAGTGTATTTATGTATCTATGTATGTATGTATGTGTGTATGTATGTCCACTAAAGGAATCCTCACCGTCGCATTTACAATCACAAAAGTTTGCACAGCCACCTCATTTGACTCAGTAAACGTCGTAGACTATGTTTTGAGGGGAATTTTTAACCCTGTGCTTTACAATTATTCGCCAAAAGAAAACGCTTATAGGCAAAGAACATTCTTAGCAAAGGGTACGCTCACACGAGTGTATGACTCGGACGAGTGCAATGTGAGAAAATCCGGCATCGCACTTGGAGCAATGTTATTCAATGAGAGAGAGCAGATGGTCAGCTTTTCCTCATCCAGATTCTGTATGAGAGAAAAGTCACACCATGGTGTGATTGTCAGCGAGATACGTGTCACCCGCACCCATACAAGTCTATGGGTGCAAGAGAAACATCGGACTGTAATCAGATGACATCCGAGTGCAGTGCAATAATCACATCAGCTGACAATGGAAGAGATGGGAGACTAATCCCTCCCTCTCCTTCGCAGCGCCCGACCCCTCCGCAGCTGTGATCCGATCGCAGGACTGGATCACATTTGCATGACACTTGGCACACACTGGCAGCACGGCGAGAGCTGAGGGTCATTAGTATATCGCATCCAGTGCACTCGCATCAGATACCATAGCATTGTGTGAATCTAGCCTACGACAGCTTGTGTCAGTTAATATGATTTTGGTGGTGAGAGGGAGAGTGAGAGAAAGACAGAGAGAGAGTGGGCAATGTCGGGTACTACAGCTAGTATATCATGTAGTGAACAAAGACTGCGGCTATGCCAGTGTGAAAATGTTTTGAATTTTTGACTTTCAGTCCCCACATCTCAGCATCCACTACAACTATGAGCTTGCGACTACCTTCATTTTATATACAATCATTTTTGCTATTTCATACATAAATTTGACATGTAACTATTTATCATATGATTAGTTATGCAGATTCTTGTCACGTCACCGCATTGTTATCGTTTTTCTTCAGGTGTATGAAAAATCTTTTTTTTCCTGTATACTACAAATTACAACCTGTTTTCATATTCCCTAATAGCTCAGTGTGTTATGAGGTTTATTCCCAAGCGAAATGTCACTGGTTCAAATCAAGGAGCTGCCATGAAGATTTGCCATGAAAAGAGAGAGCGTATCATCCAGCGCATTAAAAAAAAATATTGCGTAACGGCCTCGGAAGAAGCAGGGTGAAACGTACGTCGGGGTGGAGGGACCTGTCTGTCTGGACCTAGGCGTCTCATATTGAACCTATCTACGTAACATCAGTATGTTTTGTGCCCATTTGTTTTGCTTATTGGTTAGTTCATTTGTTATGCAGGTACCATGGGTATGTGGGTGCTTAGTCATTTAACCTTTGTGCATTGATCACATCGCACTTTACTCTTACGCTGCTGCTTCTGGCTATTGGCTATTAGTTTTTACATATAATGGCTTAGCGTGTTTTACCTGCAGTATATTTTGTTATTCCTGCTACTTTGGCCAGGGCTGTTGCAATTAGTAGCAGTCATATGCGTATTGTCTGTTTTTGTGTATCTTAATTTAGCATGTGATATTGGTAGCTTTTCCTTCATATATATTTCACCATATTTAAGTGACTATTTTATAGTATTTATTTATTTATTTAATATTTATGGTGCTTATTCTTATGAATTTAGTTGTATATGGCTATTCTGTAGTGCCCTTCATTTATGTCCTTTGTTTTTTCAAATGCTCAGGTGGTTTTGAGGTCCCTCTCAAGAGCAATTTTCTCTGTTTCTTTTTTCTTTTTTTAATCTTTTGTGGGTGTAAAAATTTTTTTAATGATCACTAATAAAGTATACTTAATTTTGTTATGAATCGCTCATTTTGTCTCTCGTCTTTGGGGACATTCCTCTTGGTTGTATAGGTATTGATGTTTGTGTCTTGCCTACATAAATATTGGACGCGGTTGATTAATAATCATAATAATAATACCCATCAGCTTGTATAATCAGAGCAACACCTATACAGTCAGCACCCCTATTAATGTTAACCTTTTTTCCTTATAACAATTTGGGTTTTTGCAACAGCTATTTCAGTTTCATATATCTAATAACTGATGGACTCAGTAATATTTCTGGATTGAAATAAGGTTTATTGTACTAACAGAAAATGTGCAATCCGCATTTAAACAAAATTTGACCAGTGCAAAAGTATGGGCACCCTTATCAATTTCTTGATTTGAACACTCCTAACTACTTTTTACTGACTTACTAAACCACTAAATTGGTTTTGTAACCTCATTGAGCTTTGAACTTCATAGGCAGGTGTATCCAATCATGAGAAAAGGTATTTAAGGTGGCCACTTGCAAGTTGTTCTCCTATTTGAATCTCCTATGAAGAGTGGCATCATGGGCTCCTCAAAACAACTCTCAAATGATCTGAAAACAAAGATTATTCAACATAGTTGTTCAGGGGAAGGATACAAAAAGTTGTCTCAGAGATTTAAACTGTCAGTTTCCACTGTGAGGAACATAGTAAGGAAATGGAAGAACACAGGTACTTGTTAAGCCCAGAAGTGGCAGCCCAAGAAAAATATCAGAAAGGCAGAGAAGAAGAATGGTGAGAACAGTCAAGGACAATTCACAGACCACCTCCAAAGACCTGCAGCATCATCTTGCTGCAGATGGTGTCAATGTGCATCGGTCAACAATACAGCGCACGTTGCACAAGGAGAAGCGGTATGGGAGAGGGATGTGAAAGAAGCCGTTTCTGCAAGCACGCCACAGAGTCGCCTGAGTTATGCAAAAGCACATTTGGACAAGCCAGTTACATTTTGGAAGAAGGTCCTGTGGACTGATGAAACAAAGATTGAGTTCTTTGGTCATACAAAAAGGCGTTCTGCATGGAGGCAAAAAAACATGGCATTCCAAGAAAAGCACTTGCTACCCACAGTAAAATTTGGTGGAGGTTCCATCATGCTTTGGGGCTGTGTGGTCAATGCCGACACCAGGAATCTTGTTAAAGTTGAGGGTCGCATGGATCCAACTCAATATCAGCAGATTCTTGACAATAATGTGCAAGAATCAGTGACAAAGTTGAAGTTACGCAGGGGATGGATATTTCAGCAAGACAATGATCCAAAACACCGCTCCAAATCTACTCAGGCATTCATGCAGAGGAACATTTACAATGTTCTGGAATGGCCATCCCAGTTCCCAGACCTGAATATCATTGAAAATCTGTGGGATGATTTGAAGCGTGCTGTCCATGCTCGGCGACCATCAAACTTAACTGAACTGGAATTGTTTTGTAAACAGGAATGGTCAAATATACCTTCATCCAGGATCCAGGAACTCATTAAAAGCTACAGGAAGCGACTAGAGTCTGTTATTTTTGCAAAAGGAGGATCTACAAAATATTAATGTCACTTTTATGTTGAGGTGCCCATACTTTTGCACCGGTCAAATTTTGTTTAAATGCGGATTGCATATTTTCTGTTAGTACAATAAACCTAATTTCAATCCAGAAATATTACTGAGTCCATCAGTTATTAGATATATGAAACTGAAATAGCTGTTGCAAAAACCCAAATTGTTATAAAGAAAAAAGGTTAACATTAATAGGGGTGCCCAAACTTTTTCATATGACTGTATGGGAACCAAAAGGCAAGTCCCCATTTTTTGCTTTCATATTAACCAGCTTCCATTAGGTTATTTATTACGTCACCTTACATCCCTCCTTTCTCACCACCATTCTGCACCTCCTGGGGATCTGCGTAACCCTTTTAAGCAAGACTATAACTACCTCAAGGACCTGCAGGTATTGACATCCTCCTCTCCCTCCACCGAGCAAGGGTTTTGGCTTTCAGTTTAACCCATTAGCGCAGCAGTCACTTCTACATTTTATTTTCCTTTTTTGGCAGACTTACGCTGACCTTGCCTTCTGCTTGCCTGCGGGACAACTTGTTTTCTCAATAAACCTCCTTGTTTTGAAGTCAGCTTTGTCTCCTTATTTCCTTTTTTGAGCACCAGTATTCCCTCTCCATTTGTGCATTTGTAGCGTGTTCAATACTTATTTCACCCACTGTACCTTGTTTACAATAGATTCCTATGATGACAAATGGCACTGTGGCATCTATTTACAAAGTGTACATCATTTGACGGCACATTTCCATGCACCAGTGATTTTTTTCTCCGATTCTTCCTTTGTTACTGCTCTCATTGCAAAGCTGGGAAACTCTCACATTTTGTCCTTGGTTCCAACTTGTAGACTTTCGAGACAGCTTCTCCCTAGTCCCCCTACTTCTTCCGCTAACTGCGCCCAAAGACGAAGCCATTGGGCCAAAATGTTTGTCAGGGCTGGCTGCATGGGCTATCCCTCGTCAAGAAAAGTGGCCTGATTGGGCCCCTGACAACCACAATCCAGGCCAACTGCCCTCACAGTCATGCCCTACTTGCGAGGGGGGTACACAAATATCACACAGACATTCCAGAGTGAGAATGAAGTCACATCCTAGTAATAGAAAAATGTTCATGTGACTAATAGCCAGGGCCACTAAGGCTTAGACACATTGTCTTTTCTGACATCATGCCATGGCCATACTCCTATGCTGTTGATTTCACATCATTGCATACACTTTAGAATAGGGGTGGGCAAAGTGCGGCCCACAGGCCAAATCCGGCCCTCTGGCTGCTCCAGTCCGGTCGCGGACTGAGACAGCCAATGGGTTGAAACCAGTGACCTGCAAGCTGCACCGTGCCATCTGCTGCCCACCACATGCGTCCCGATATCGCTGCATATGCAAATGCAGATAGTGGTGAATACATTGGTGAAGGATGGAGCTGTCAGCTCCTTCTTCCACCAATCAACGCAGGCGATTGAGACATCAGACTGGAGATCAGAGCGCAGCACTAGGGGAATGGAAGGGAGGTGAGTATGTGGTGTTTATTTTCCCTATCTTTGTGAGATGTGTGGCTGTAATATAAGAGCTGTGTGGGGGCTCATAATGGATATACAGTTGGAGGCTATGTGGTGACACATACTGTTTATAATTAGGCTCCTATGTATACAGAGACTATGTGGGCTCATACTGTATATAAGGCTGCTTTCACACATCCGGTTTTTCCTGTGTGGCACAATCCGGCGCTTTGCAGAAAAAAAGCAACCGTTTTTTTTTGCCGCCGGTTGCGTTTTTTTTTTGCATAGACTTACATTAGTGCCGTATTGTGCCGCATGGGCTTGCGTTCCGTCCAGATTTAGCCGATGCAGCGGCCGGATGGAACGTTGCCTGGCACGGTTTCTTGTCAGGCAAAAAAAACCGCATTGCAATGCATGCCTATGGACGCCGCATGCGGCGTCCTGCGGCAAACACCGCATCTGGCCGCCGCATGCGTTTTTTCCACTGCGCATGCTCATTAGCGTGCCGCAAGCGGCAAAAAAACGGACGGGCCGCATGTAAAAAACTTATGCAAAGGATGCGGTATTGTCGCCGCATCCGTTGCATAGGTTTTAGAGCCGGATTGGCCGGCTCTGCTAAAACCGGAGGTGTGAAAGCAGCCTAAGGAGACAATTTGGGGGCTTAACTGTAAGTAAGGGGCTATGTGGGGGCCCATACTGTGTATAAGGAGCTTATTTGGAGGCTCTTACTGTGTATAAGGGAGCTATGTGGTGGCTTATACTGTATACAGGCGCTATATTGAGGCTCATACTAAGTATAAGATTATTTGGGGGCTCATACTGTGTACAGGGAAGCTACAGTGCCTACAAGTAGTATTCAACCCCCTGCAGATTTAGCAGGTTTACACATTCGAAATTAACTTGGCATTGTGACATTTGGACTGTAGATCAGCCTGGAAGTGTGAAATGCACTGCAGCAAAAAAGAATGTTATTTCTTTTTTTATTTTTTTTAAATTGTGAAAAGTTTATTCAGAGGGTCATTTATTATTCAACCCCTCAAACCACAAGAATTCTGTTTGGTTCCCCTAAAGTATTAAGAAGTATTTCAGGCACAAAGAACAATGAGCTACACATGTTTGGATTAATTATCTCTTTTTCCAGCCTTTTCTGACTAATTAAGACCCTCCCCAAACTTGTGAACAGCACTCATACTTGGTCAACATGGGAAAGACAAAGGAGCATTCCAAGGCCATCAGAGACAAGATCGTGGAGGGTCACAAGGCTGGCAAGGGGTGCAAAACCCTTTCCAAGGAGTTGGGCCTACCTGTCTCCACTGTTGGGAGCATCATCCGGAAGTGGAAGGCTTATGGAACTACTGTTAGCCTTCCACGGCCTGGACAGCCTTTGAAAGTTTCCACCCGTGCCGAGGCCAGGCTTGTCCGAAGAGTCGAGGCTAACCCAAGGACAACAAGGAAGGAGCTCCGGGAAGATCTCATGGCAGTGGGGACATTGGTTTCAGTCAATACAATAAGTAACGTACTCCACCGCAATGGTCTCCGTTCCAGACGAGCCCGTAAGGTACCTTTGCTTTCAAAGCGTCATGTCAAGGCTCGTCTACAGTTTGCTCATGATCACTTGGAGGACTCTGGGACAGACTGGTTCAAGGTTCTCTGGTCTGATGAGACCAAGATCGAGATATTTGGTGCCAACCACACACGTGACGTTTGGAGACTGGATGGCACTGCATACGACCCCAAGAATACCATCCCTACAGTCAAGCATGGTGGTGGCAGCATCATGCTGTGGGGCTGTTTCTCAGCCAAGGGGCCTGGTCATCTGGTCCGCATCCATGGGAAGATGGATAGCACGGCCTACCTGGAGATTTTGGCCAAGAACCTCCGCTCCTCCATCAAGGATCTTAAGATGGGTCGTCATTTCATCTTCCAACAAGACAACGACCCAAAGCACACAGCCAAGAAAACCAAGGCCTGGTTCAAGAGGGAAAAAATCAAGGTGTTGCAGTGGCCTAGTCAGTCTCCTGACCTTAACCCAATTGAAAACTTGTGGAAGGAGCTCAAGATTAAAGTCCACATGAGACACCCAAAGAACCTAGATAACTTGGAGAAGATCTGCATGGAGGAGTGGGCCAAGATAACTCCAGAGACCTGTGCCGGCCTGATCAGGTCTTATAAAAGACGATTATTAGCTGTAATTGCAAACAAGGGTTATTCCACAAAATATTAAACCTAGGGGTTGAATAATAATTGACCCACACTTTTATGTTGAAAATTTATTAAAATTTAACTGAGCAACATAACTTGTTGGTTTGTAAGATTTATGCATCTGTTAATAAATCCTGCTCTTGTTTGAAGTTTGCAGGCTCTAACTTATTTGCATCTTATCAAACCTGCTAAATCTGCAGGGGGTTGAATACTACCTGTAGGCACTGTATGTGGGGCTCATACTGTATAAAGGAGGGCTGTGAGAGGGCTCATGCTGTTTATAGGTGATGTGTGGGTTCATACTGTATGTAGGGGTACTGTATATAGGACGCCACTTGCTATAATATATACAGTACAGACTAAAAATTTGGACACACCTTCTCATTCAAAGAGTTTTCTTTATTTTCATGACTCTGAAAATTGTAGATTCACATTGAAGGCATCAAAACTATGAATTAACACATGTGGAATGACATACTTAACAAAAAAGTGTGAAACAACTGATAAAATGTCTTATATTCTAGGTTCTTCAAAGTAGCCACTTTTTGCTTTGATTACAGCTTTGCACACTCTTGCCATTCTCTTGATGAGCTTCACCGTTCTATTGTAGGATTTGAAAAATCCGAGCCATCAATAAACAAAGAGATAGTGAAGGAATACTTAGCTAACATTAATTAATTCAAGTCACCAGGTCCCGATGAATTACACCCCAGAGTACTGAAGGAGATAGCAGAGGAAATATTATAACCACTCTTCATAATTTTTGAAAATTCTTGGAAAACAGGAGAAGTTCCAGAAGACTGGAGAAGAGAAAATGTCCCTTTCTTCAAAAAGGGGAAGATGGTGGACCCAGGGAACTACAGGCCTGTGAGCCTGACTTCCATACCAGGAAAGATCTTTGAACAAATTATTAAACAACATGTATGCAAGTACCTGGATGGGATTGAAGTGATTAACCAGAGCCAGCATGGGTTTCTAACTAATAAGTCATGTCAGACTAACTTAATTATTTCCTTCTATGACAAAATCACTGACTGGATGGATCAGGGAAATGCAGGAGATATAGTATATCTTGACTTTAGCAAAACATTTGACAAAGTATTTCATACAATCCTTATTGAAAAAATGACCAAGTGTGGAGTGGATAAGGCAACTGTTAGATGTATTCGTCACTGGCTTAGTGATCGGAGTCAAAGAGTGGTCATAATGGCTGCACATCCAGTTGGAAGATTGTCTCAAGTGGGGTACCACAGGGCTCTGTCCTGGGCCCTGTGTTGTTCAACATCTTTATCAATGATTTAGATGAAGGAATTAAGGGTAAACTGATTAAATTTGCTGATGACAGAAAGCTAGGAAAAATAACTAATACTAGAGAAGAGAGAGAGAGAAAGAGGATTCAACAAGATCTAAACAAGCTTGAACAGTGGGCAGCAACTAATAGAATAGTTTTTAACAGGGAGAAATGCAAAGTCATACATCTTGGCAAGAATAATGAAAAGAGCACATACAGCATGGGAGGAATAAAGCTATCCAACAGCATGTGTGAAAGCGACTTAGGTATACTAATAGATCACAGACTGAACATGAGTCAACAGTGTGATGCAGCAGCAAAAAAAGGCAAACACCATTCTAGGATGTATTAACAGAAGCATACAGTCTAGATCACGTGAAGTCATTATCCACCTTTACTCCTCTTTGGTCAGACCTCATCTGGAATATTGTGTCCAGTTCTGGGCACCGCATTTTACAAAAGACATCAACAAACTGGAGCAAGTTTAGAGCAGAGTGACCAGAATGGTGATTGGTCTGCAAACCATGTCCTATGAGGAACGGTTACAGGATTTAGGATTGTTTAGCTTGCAAAAGAGAAGACTGAGAGGAGTCCTAATAGCTGTCTACAAATATCTTAAAGGCTGTCACACTGTAGAGGGATCAGTTTTATTCTCATTTTCACAAGGAAAGACTAGAAGCAATGGGATGAAACTGATGGGGAGGAGGCACAGATTAGATATTAGAAAAAACTTTTTGACAGTAAGGGTGATCAACGAGTGGAACAGGCTGCCACGAGAGGTTGTGAGTTCTCCATCAATGGAAGTCTTTAAAAAGAGGTTGGATGGACATCTGACTGTGATTATTTAGTTAATCCTGCTTTGAGCAGGGGGTTGGACTAGATGACCCAGGAGGTCCATTACAACTTTAATATTCTATGATTCTAAGAGGTAGTCACCGGAAATGGTCTTCCAGCAGTCTTGAAGGAGTTCCCAGAGATGCTTAGCACTTGTTGGCCCTTTTGCCTTCACTCTGCGGTCCAGCTCACCCCAAACCATCTCGATTGGGTTCAGGTCTGGTGACTGTGGAGGCCAGGTCATATGGCGTAGCAACGCATCACTCTCCTTCTTAGTGAAATAGCCCTTACACAGCCTGGAGGTGTGTTTGTGGTCACTGTCCTGTTGAAAAATAAATGATGGTCCAACTAAACGCAAACCGGATGGAATAAGATGCCGCTGCAAGATGCTGTGGTAGCCATGCTGGTTCAGTATGCCTTAAATTTTGAATAAATCCTCAACAGTGTCACCAGCAAAGCACCCCCACACCATCACACCTTCTCCTCCATGCTTCACGGTGGGAACCAGGCATGTAGAGACCATCCGTTCACCTTTTCTGCATTGCACAAAGACTCGGTGGTTGGATCCAAATATCTCAAATTTGGACTCATCAGACCAAAGCACAGATTTCCACTGGTCTAATGTCCATTCCTTGTGTTCTTTAGCCCAAACAAGTCTCTTCTGCTTGTTGCCTGTCCTTAGTAGTGGTTTCCTAGCAGCTATTTTACCATGAAGGCCTGCTGCACAAAGTCTCCTCTTAACAGTTGTTCTAGAGAGGTGTTTGCTGCTAGAACTCTGTGTGGCATTGACCTGGTCTCTAATCTGAGCTGCTGTTAACCTGCGATTTCTGAGGCTGGTGCCTTGGATAAACTTATCCTCCACAGCAGAGGTGACTCTTGCTCTTCCTTTCCTGGTGCGGTCCTCATGTGAGCCAGTTTCTTTGTCGTGTTTGATGTTTTTTGCCACTGCACTTGGGGACACTTTCAAAGTTTTCCAAGTTTTTGGACTGACTGACCTTCATTTCTTAAAGTAATGATGGTCACTCGTTTTTCTTTACTTAATTGCTTTTTTCTTGCCATAATACAAATTCTAACAGTCTATTCAGTAGAACTATCAGCTGTGTATCCACCAGACTTCTGCACAACACAACTGATGGTCCCAACCCCATTTATAAAGCAAGAAATCTCACTTATTAAACCTGACAGGGCACACCTGTGAAGTGAAAACCATTTCCTATCAATACTTCTTGAAGCTCATCAAGAGAATGCCAAGAGTGTGCATAGCAGTAATCAAAGCAAAAGGTGGCTAATTTGAAGAATCTAGAATATAAGACATATTTTCAGTTGTTACACACACACATATGTATGTATATATATATATATATATATATATATATATATATATATATATACAGTGTTTCACAACTTGTTCAATGTCCCATTCCACACATGCACACACGCGCAGTTCGCCGGTACAGGATGTGTATCGGGCAACCATTGTGACAGATGGCGGAACTTCCGCTGCCAGAGCGCTGACGTCAAAGGCAGGAGCCGCTTGCCTCTGATTGGTTAGCGCGCTGCCTTTGAGTAGCGGCTGACAGCGGAAGTTCCCCATTGTCGCGATGGTTACCCGATACAAATCCTTTAGTGGAGAACTACAAGAACCAGGAGGCCGGCGATGGAACGGAAGGTAAGGTGAGCATAATATGTGTGTGTGCGTGTGTGTTTGTGCGGACTGCAAGAGCGGGTTAGAGCGCGGTGGAGGTACAGAACCGGAAGTGTGTGCGGTGAGTATTTGCTCGTACAGTATAGCTTGTTCGTAAACGGAGTTACAAAATTCCAGCAAGCTTTGCTCATATAGCGAAATACTCACAAACTGGGTTACTCGTTAACTGAGGTTCCACTGTATATTTTATATATATATATATATATATATATATAAAAATATATACACACACACACACACACACACGAGTATTTAAATAAATTAGAATATTATTATTATTTATTATTATAGCGCCATTTATTCCATGGCGCTTTACAAGTGAGAGAGGGTATACGTACAACAATCATTAACAGTACAAGACAGACTGGTATAGGAGGAGAGAGGAGCCTGCCCGCGAGGGCTCACAGTCTACAGGGAATGGGTGATGGTACAATAGGTGAGGAGTGGACAGAGCTGGTTGCGCAGTGGTCTACTGGACTGAGGGCTATTGTAGGTTGTAGGCTTGTTGGAAGAGGTGGGTCTTGAGGTTCCTCTTGAAGCTTTCCACGGTAGTGGAGAGTCTGATGTGCTGAGGTAGAGCGTTCCAGAGTATGGGGGATGCACGGGAGAAATCTTGTACACGATTGTGGGAAGAGGAGATAAGAGAGGAGCAGAGAAGGAGATCTTGTGAGGATCTGAGGTTGCGTGCAGGTAGGTACCGGGAGACTAGGTCACAGATGTAGGGAGGAGACAGGTTGTGCATGGCTTTGTATGTCATGGTTAATGTTTTGAACTGGAGTCGTTGGACGATGGGAAGCCAGTGAAGGGATTGGCAGAGTGGCGAGGCTGGGGAGTAGCGAGGGGAGAGGTGGATTAAGCGGGCCGCAGAGTTTAGGATAGATTGGAGGGGTGCAAGAGTGTTGGAAGGGAGGCCAGAGAGCAGGAGGTTGCAGTAGTCGAGGCGTTAGATGATGAGGGCATGCACTAATGTTTTTGCAGATTCTTGGTTAAGGAAAGCACGGATCCGGGAGATATTTTTGAGTTGTAATTGGCATGAGTTGAAGAGGGCTTGGATGTGTGGCTTGAAGGATAGAGCAGAGTCGAGGGTTACTCCAAGGCAACGAGCTTGTGAGACTGGGGTGAGTGAGCAAGCATCAAGTTTGATGGATAGGCTTGTTGGAGGAGATGAGTGAGGAGGAGGAAAGACAATGAACTCTGTTTTGTCCATGTTAAGTTTTAGGAATCGTGCAGAGAAGAAGGATGAAATAGCAGACAGACATTGTGGAATTTTGGTTAGTAGAGAGGTAATGTCAGGTCCAGAGAGGTAGATCTGTGTGTCATCGGCATAGAGATGATACTGGAAGCCGTGGGACTCTATGAGCTGTCCCAGGACGAAGGTGTAGATGGAGAACAGCAGGGGTCCAAGAACTGAGCCTTGGGGGACACCGACAGATAGGGGGCGAGATGAGGAAGTGGTGTGAGAATGGGAGACGCTGAGAGTTCGGTCGGTTAGGTATGAG
Organism: Anomaloglossus baeobatrachus; assembly: GCF_048569485.1. NCBI lineage: Eukaryota > Metazoa > Chordata > Amphibia > Anura > Aromobatidae > Anomaloglossus > Anomaloglossus baeobatrachus. The sequence goes on along the minus strand of NC_134357.1, from coordinate 414,260,312 downwards.
GAGATCCAAGATAGGGCCAAGTCTGTGATGCCCAGAGATGAGAGAATCTGTAGTAGGAGGGAATGGTCTACTGTGTCGAAGGCAGAGGACAGGTCCAGGAGGAGGAGGATAGAGTAGTGTCGCTTGGCTTTGGCGGTTAGTAGATCATTGGTGACTTTGGTTAGGGCAGTTTCAGTAGAGTGATGAGGTCGGAAGCCAGATTGAAGCCGGTCAAAGAGGGAGCAGGAGGAGAGGCATGAGGACAATTCAAGATGGACATGCTGTTCCAGTAGTTTTGAGGCATAGGGGAGAAGGGATATGGGGCGATAGTTTGACACAAAGGAAGGGTCAAGGGAGGGCTTTTTGAGGATGGGTGTAATAGAGGCATGTTTAAAGCATGAAGGGAATACACCAGTTGTTAGTGATAGGTTGAAGAGATGGGTTAGGGCTGAGATGAGGACTACGGTGATGTTGAGGATGAGGTGCGATGGGAGTGGGTCCAGTGCACAGGTGGTTAGATGTGATCTTGAGAGTAGAGTGGAGAGATTGTTTTCTGTCATGGTGGAGAAGCTGGATTTGGAGGAAGAGGGATGAGTAGCTATGATGAGGGGCTGTGGTGATTGTGGGCCAAAGCTTGCTCTGATGTTGTCAATCTTCCGCTTGAAGAAAGAGGCAAAGTCTTCAGCTGAGAGAAGAGGAGAGGGAGGTGGTGCCGGAGGACAGAGGAGAGAATTGAAAGTGTTGAATAGCTGTTTAGGGTTGTGAGAGAGAGAAGATATGAGGGATGAGAAGTAGGTTTGTTTTGCAGCAGTGAGTGTGGACTTGAAAGTGGTGAGGGACTCTTTGTATGCAATGAAGTGCTCAGTGGAATGAGACCTCTTCCATCTGCACTCAGCAATTCTGGAAGCCCGTCTTAGTTCTTTAGTCTGCCTCGTGTGCCAGGGTTGTCTGTTGATTGTGCGGGTTTTGGTCTGTGTGAGGGGGGCAGCTGATTTGAGAGCTGCAGAGATTGTAGTGTTGTATAAAGTTGCAGCGGCATCTGCATCATATAGAAATGTAATGTCTGTGAGAGGAAGAAGGGACTGAGAAAGGGCGTGTAAATCAATGTGTTTGATATTTCTGCGAGGGTGTGGAAGTTTGTGGAGGGGGGGTTGCGTACTTGGAGAAGAGAGGGAAGAGAATGTGAGTAGGTTGTGGTGAGACAGGGGGAGAGGTGAGTTAGAGAGGTTAGATAGGGAACAGAGGCGAGTGAAGATGAGGTCCAGCGTGTGGCCATCTTTGTGAGTAGCTGCAGAAGACCATTGGGTGAGGCCGAAGGAGGAAGCGAGTGTTAGAAGTTTGGAGACAGATGAGTGGGAAGTGTCAATGGGGATGTTGAAATCACCCATGATGATGGTGGGGATGTCGGTGGAAAGGAAGTGTAGTAGCCAGGTGGTGAAATGGTCAAAAAAGGCAGTGGCTGGCCCTGGAGGGCGGTAAATGACAGCCAGTTGAAGGTTGGAGGGCGCGTAGATGCGTACGGAGTGCACCTCAAAAGATGGGAGCGTAACAGAGGGTGGTAGTGGAATTGGTGTAAAGGAGCATTGGTCGGACAAGAGCAAACCAACTCCTCCACCATGCTTGTTACTGGGGCGGGGTGTGTGAGAGAATTGGAGACCGCCATAAGAAAGTGCAGCAGGAGAGGCAGTGTCAGAGGCGGTGATCCAGGTTTCTGTGATGGCGAGGAAGGAGAGTTTATTAGTGATGAAAAGATCATGAATGTAGGATAGTTTGTTGCAGACAGAGCGAGCGTTCCATAGAGCTCCTGTTAGTGGGACTGGGGGAGCGGGGGCTGGGTGAATGGGTATGAGGTTTGCGAGGTTGCTGAAATTTGTGTTAGGTTGTTGAAGAGGGTTTGAAGTGACAATAGGGATGTGGTGAGGAGGACCAGGATTTGGAGCAATATCCCCAGCAGTGAGGAGAAGCAGTGAGAGTGTTAGTAAGTGGGAGCAGGAGAGGCCATGAGATGGACGTGTGTGTCTGGAGACACTGGGTGACATATTGAGGAAAATATCTGAGGGGAAGGTGAGATGGGTGGGGAGGATGGAGGGAGAGATGAATAGTTCATTACTGGCTTTAGGGATCAGAGGGGGCAGTAAAAAGTGAAGTATTATAGAGGTGAAAGTGAATAGAAACACAAACATTGTTTACAATGACTATGTATGCTGTTAACTTCCGGTCACTTCCGGCCCAATTCTGGCCTAATTCAATGCATCATACTTATATGGCATATGTATGGAATATCATGATACACACACACACACACACACACACACACACACACACACACACACATGTATTTAAATAAATTAGAATATCATGAGGAAGTTCATTTACTTCAGTAACTCAATACAAAAAGGGTAATACATATATTATATAGCGTCATTACACACAGAGTGATCTATTTCAAGAGTTTATTTCTGTTAATGCTGATGATTATGGCTTACAGCCAATGAAAACCCAAAAGTAATTATCTCAGAAAATGTGAATAATTACCACAAAACTGCAAAGGCTTTCTAAGAGTTTAAAATAGTCCCTTAGTCTGGTTCAGTAGAATACACAATCATGGGGAAGACTGCTGACTTGACAGAAAGCCAAAAGGCAGTCACTGACACAATCCACAAGGAGGGTAAGCCACAAAAGGTCATTGCTAAAGAAGCTGGCTGTTCAGAGTCCTGTATTTAAGCATATTAATGGAAAGTTGAATGGAAGGAAAAAGTGAGGTAGAAAAAGGTGCACAAGCAACCGGGATAACCGCAGCCTTGATAAGATTGTTAAGACAAGACCATTCAACAAGTTGGGGGAGATTCACAAGGAGTGGACTGCTGCTGGAGTCAGTGCTTCAAGAGCCACTACACACAGAGGTATCCAGGACATGGGCTACAACTGTCGCATTCCTTGTGTCAAGCCACTCATGACCAATTTTCAACACCAGAAGCGTCTTACCTGGGCCAAGGAGAAAAAGAACTGGACTGTTGCTCAGTGGTCCAAGGTGTTGTTTTCAGATGAAAGTAAATTTTGCATTTCATTAGGAAATCAAGGTCCCAGAGTCTGGAGGAAGAGTGGAGAGGCCACAATCCAAGCTTCTTGAGGTCTAGCGTGAAATTTCCACACTCAGTGATGGTTAGGAAAGCCATGTCATCTGCTGGTGTAGGTCCACTGTGTTTTATCAAGACCAAAGTCAGCGCAGCCGTCTACCAGGAAATTTTGGCTCACTTAATGCTTCCCTCTGTCAACAAGCTTTTTGGAGATGGAAATTTCATTTTCCAGCAGGACGTGGCACCTGTCCACACTGCCAAAAGTACCAATACCTGGGTTAATAAATACAGTAAATACAGTATCACTGTGCTTGATTTGCCAGCAAACTCGCCTGACCTAAACCCCATAGAGAATCTATGGGCTACTGTCAAGAGAAAGATGAGAGACACCAGACCCAACAATGCAGACAAGCTAAAGGCTGCTATCAAAGCAACCTTGGCTTCCATAACACCTCAGCAGTGCCACAGGCTAATTGCCTCCATGCCACACCACAATATATGTTTCCTTTTTGTATTGAATTACTGAAATAAATTAACTTTTTGCTGATATTCTAATTTATTGAGATGCACGTGTGTGTGTGTGTGTTTGTGTGTGTGTGTGTGTATATATATATATATATATACACACACACACACACTGCTCAAAAAATTAAAGGGAACACCAAGATAACACATCCTAGATCTGAATGAATGAATGAAATGTTCTCATTGAATACTTTGTTCTGTACAAAGTTAAATGTGCTGAAAACAAATTCACACAAAAATCATCAATGGAAATCAAATGTTTTAACCAATGAAGGACTGGATTTGAAGACACACACCAAATGAAAGTGGAAACAAGTCAAAATGAGGCTCAGTATTGTGTGTGGCCTCCACTTGCCTGTATGACCTCCCTACAACGCCTGGGCATGCTCCTGATGAGGTTGCGGATGGTCTCCTGAGGGATCTCCTCCCAGACCTGGACTAAAGCATCCGCCAACTCCTGGACAGTCTGTGGTGCAACGTGACAATGGAGCGAGACATGATGTCCCAGATGTGCCCAATCAGATTCAGGTCTGGGGAATGGTCGGGCCAGTCCATAGCTTCAATGCCTTCATCTTGCAGGAATTACTGACACACTACAGCCACATGAGGTCTGGCATTGTCCTGCATTAGGAGGAACCCAGGGCCAACCGCACCAGCATATGGTCTCACAAGGGGTCTGAGGATCTCATCTTGGTACCTAATAGCAGTCAGGCTACCTCTGGCAAGCACATGAAGGGCTGTGCGGCCCTCCAAAGAAATGCCACCCAACACCATTACTGACCCACTGCCAAACTGGTCATGCTGAAGGATGTTGCAGGCAGAAGATCGCTCTCCATGACGTCTCCAGACTCTGTCACGTCTGTCACATGTGCTCAGTGTGAACCTGCTTTCATTTGTGAAGAGCACAAGGCGCCAGTGGTGAATTTGCCAATCCTGGTGTTCTGTGGAAAATGCCAAGCGTCCTGCACAACCCCCATCTGTGGACATCGGACCCTCATGCCATCTTCATGGAGTCGGTTTCTAACCGTTTGTGCAGATACATGCACATGTGACGCCCTGGACTAGTCAGGTCGTCCCAGGTAGTCACACACAACACCACACCCCCCTCCTGATTAGGTGACATCAGTCAAACTAAAAACCTTGTCACCACCCTTCAGGTTTGATGTCCACACCAGGGGGCGGAGCCAGGCGGTTGGCTCCGCCCACCAAGGAGTTCACAAGCCTGGAGGCGGGAAAACACAGACACAAGTTCAAGTTGACAGTGCAGAGTAGTTTTGACAGTGAAGGAGAGAGGTTGAGTCCAGGGGCAGACCTGCGCCCAGGCCTGCCATAGACTACTCCGGTGGCTGGGTCGGAGCCCAGTCACCTTTGGCAAGGAGGCAGACGGTGGTGGTCGCCTGCAGGAGCTGGGATTACAGCCGGTGGAACCGTAGTGACCGGGGTCGGGCGGTGGCCCGCCGGTACCGAACCGGGGAACCGATTGAAAACCGGAGCACCAGGAGGGGTACTCAGACCCACACGAAGCCCTGAACCGACAGGGCCGAGTCAAATCAACTGATTGTTGACTGGACTTAAGGACCTATCCCACACAAGACCCGTTAGAAGACAACAGCCCAACCATACAGGGTAGAGCCACCGCCAAGGCATAGAGACCCAAAGGGCCAGCGTCTGCGGGCAAACGGGCTCCTATGGCATATACAAGTCGGGGAGCGGACTAGCGTGTAGCGCCAACTCCCTTGCAGAGCGACCTGATCCTCGGGTCCGTGAGAGGCTTGAGCCACCACCCGCAGTACGAGCACGGGGCGCTACACATCGACTCTTCTGGCGTCTGCAAACAGGATAGAACCATCGATTTACCTGTGAAAGTGTGCCTTGAGATCATCGCCAGCGGCGTCCCGCTGAAAATTTGGAGAATCCGCCATCCGCCATCTTGGGCGCGAAAAGTTCCCGCACGAGCCGTCTTCCCTGAACAGAAAGGGCACGAAAGCGAAGCCCCGCCCCCCGAGAGCGGAGCAGAGCAAAAAGCAAATGAAGTGGTCGGAAAAGACCGAGGGGGGGGCAGGTGAAGATCCAGCCTCATGTGACTGAGGAGATAAAGGGCAGGGATGCCAGGACTACGTGTTGTGTTCCTGGATCCCGAGAGTGCAACATGTCCGCCCCGTTTGAGAAGCCCGAATTCCCGGAGCCCGCGCCCGGAACAGCGGCGTGGGTGGAAGCCCGGATGACTCTGATGTATTGCCGCCTACAAGTACAGGTGAGGTACTTAATGGAGCAGTGGGCAACCAAGATGGGGGAGATAGCTTCGGCTGTGCGGGCGCGTGAGATGGAGGCGAATTTGGAGGAGCGAGTGGGCGACCCACGCCCCTATGTCCTGGAGGGACCGGTCGCTGCAGCTGAGGGACCCGGTCTGCCCCCGCTTCCCCTGTCGCCTCCTCCACAGCCCCTTCCAGCTGCGGCTGCCCTCCTGCTCGGTCCGCCGCCCCCGACACCGGCGGTGGAACCCGCCCCAACTGCCCAAGAGGACCCGCCTGTAGACGCGGCTCGCGGACGGCCATATACCCGGCCCGCACCAACCCCGTTGCCTTGGAAGGTGCCCGTCCCGGACGTGATCACGCCAGTCCCGGCGAAGGCGACGCCCAGAGAGGCCCCGGCATTCTGCCCGGTTCAAGGGGAGAGCGTCACCCGGAAGAAGGCCCCGAAGGTGAAGCAGGCCGTTCCTGGGTCTAGGGCCTCGTCTGAGGTCCCGAGGGGAGGCCGGTGCAAGGCAGCAGAGCCAGCCGCGACGCAACGGGGTTCTCCCCAGAGGGTGACGGTCGTGGCCGCCACCGGGGAGCTCCAGCTGGGCCAGACCCCCACCCGTAGAGACCCCGAGCACGCAGACGCCCCGTATTGGGAGAGGCGGCCAAACCAGACGGGCCTGGAGATTGAGGCCTGCGAAAGAAGGAAAGCCGAAATCCTCGCTCGCACAATCCGGGAGAAGGACAACCTGCGGAGTGCCACCTACCGGGTGCGAGGCCAAAAGTACCAGGGCCAGGTCCGGAGGCTTCACCGTGACCGCGGATGGGGGTTCATTTATGAGCCCGGCCTGGAGGCCGAAGTGTTCTTCTCCCGCAGAGATGTAAACCAGCATCTACCCTATGGTCATCCGGATCGTGACCTGCTACCCGGCGACTTGGTCCAGTATACTCGTCATTGTGGGGAGAGGGGCTGGTTTGCCCTGGATGTCCGCCTGAGAGAGGGTTGCAGTGCCCCAGAGCGGCCCCAGTCCCCTCCGTCCCTCGCCGTACAGCCTTGGAGTGACCATTGAGGCTGAATACGAGGCGGATGAAGAAATTTAAAGGCAGCGGAACCCGGCTGCCCAAGTGACACAGTCCCCGTTGGGACCCTACTGCCCGACTTTGTTTTGCCCCTGTTTTTACAAAAGACAAGGCCGGGAACTGGCAGGCCACCCAAAAACTATTGGGCATGTAAATAACCCTTCACTTAACCGGCCGTCCGGTTTCACCGCCTCCGGAGAGGCAGACTGGAGGATGGGCCTGCGGGAAGCTGTTGGCCGAGGCCCGCCACCACTACAACCGGTGGCCATCCTCCGAGTCAGGGGTCCCCTGGATGTGGGGCCTCTGAAAGGACTGTGAAACCTGCACCCGTCCCGTTAAACACACCTGGGCCCGTTCCTGGACTGGGGAAAAGGGGTGCTGCCCACTTCTTAGGGGCAGCATCAAGGCTAGGTTGTTTGGGTGGGTGACTGGAGGACCCAGTTACAGTATTAATAAAAAAAAAATGTGTGACGTTCGTAACGTTCAAGTTTGTGCCTCCCGTAAGGGAAGATCTAAAAAGTTTAAACATTTTTGAAAGTTTGTACAAATGTTAGTATACTTGTACTATGTTCCCGTTTTTCTATTTTTCAGAAAACAAAAATAAACCGGTGATGGACGGGCAGCCCGCGGATGGTCTGCATTAAACCAAGCGGGAATGTGACACCCTGGACTAGTCAGGTCGTCCCAGGTAGTCACACACAACACCACACCCCCCTCCCGATTAGGTGACATCAGTCAAACTAAAAACCTTGTCACCACCTTCCAGGTTTGATGTCCACACCAGGGGGCGGAGCCAGGCAGTTGGCTCCGCCCACCGAGGAGTTCACAGGCCTGGAGGCGGGAAAACACAGACACAAGTTCAAGTTGACAGTGCAGAGTAGTTTTGACAGTGAAGGAGAGAGGTTGAGTCCAAGGGCAGACCTGCGCCCAGGCCTGCCATAGACTACTCCGGTAGCTGGGTCGGAGCCCAGTCACCTTTGGCAAGGAGCATAAACAGAGGACAAGGAGTATCTTGTGCAATAAGATAAATTTTATTAAATGACAAACAAGCAAGACAGCAATATATGCAAATTTAAAAACAACTACCATAAGGTCAAAGGGGCATGGAATAAAAGTAGAGATGTAATATCCAATAGCCGTGGGAGAGGTGGAAATAGTTCGCACGATGTACTGAAAATGTTCAAGTAAAAAATGAACAATACCACCTTCAGTAGCCTTGGGAGAGGAAAAAGGATGTACACAAACGTGGGCCAGTACATATGTCGTTCACACGATGGAGCACAATAAGCAATGTATAGCCGTGGAGGAGGTGACCATTAATATAGTGTTGCAGAGATAGCCGTGTGAGAGGTGAACAATAATCACCAAAGTCTACAACATATAGTGGTCACAGATGGGGTGTATGAAATAATAACACTACGGTGCCCCAAAGTATGGTCACCAAGACTGATCCAAGGTATACATCATGGTAATAAAGGATACCTAACCAAATTTAGCAGAATTCCATATAAAGTGCGAATGCATTAAGATAAAAGGGCAGGTACTCAGACCCAGACTAAGCTCCGAACCGACAGGGCCGAGTCAAATCAACTGATTGCGGACTGGACTTAAGGACCTATCCCACACAAGACCCGTTAGAAGATAACAGCTCAACCATACAGGGTAGAGCCACCGCCAAGGCATAGAGACCCAAAGGGCCAGCGTCTGCGGGCAAACGGGCTCCTACGGCATATACAAGTTGGGGAGCGGACTACCGGTGTCTAGGCATAGGAGTCAAACATTTACACACAGAGGTGCAGGAGAAAGGCGGAAACCACCAACCGATACCGGGAGAAGCTGCAGCCGGCTGCGGGTCCCGTTCATCACTCCGTTTGATTTACCAGAGACTCCAGTGTATTGTGTCAGAGTGAGTACACCAGTGCCTTCGGGCCGCGCACCGCGCCGCTCCAGCGTCCAACCCACTCTCCCGACTCAGCACCTCCCTCGGGCTCCCGGGACCATCACTCCCCTACCCACGGAGAGGTCAACAACAAGCTGCACAACACCGTCCCCGGGAGGCCTAGTTAACGGGAGCGGTGGTGTTCATCCATTCACCACAACCCGTGGGTGGCGTCACGAACTTACAATCCAAACCAAACAAGCGCGGCCCTGGCCGTGGAACTCCTCACCCAAGTCCCCGTGTGTAGCGCCAACTCCCTTGCAGAGCGACGTGAACTCCGGGTCCGTGAGAGGCTCGAGCCACCACCCGCAGTACGAGCACGGATCCGAGCGGCTCGGCGGTCGCAGCCGAGCCCGCGGGGCGGTACACACATTTGTAGCCTGCTGGAGGTCATTTTGCAGGGCTCTGGCAGTGATCCTGCTGTTCCTCCTTGCACAAAGGCGGAGGTAGTAGATAATAGATGGATAGATAATAGATGGATAGATAGATAGAGCAATAGATAGAGGGATATATATAGAGATAATAGATAGAGGGATAGATAGATAATAGATGGATAGATAGATAATAGATGGATATACAATATATGGATAGATAGAGGGATGGATGGATAGATAGATGATAGATAGATGGATAGATAGAGAGATAGATAATAGATCGAGGGATAGATAATAGATGGATAGATAGATAATAGATGGATACATAGAGGGATAGATATAGGGATAGATAGATGATAGATAATAGATGGATAGATATACAATAGATGGATAGATAGATAGATAGATAGATAGATAATAGATAGAGGGATAGATAGATAATAGATGGATAGATAGATAATAGATAGAGGGATAGATAGGTAATAGATGGATATATAATAGATGGATGGACAGATAGATGGATAGATATATAATAGATGGATAGAGGGATAGATGGACAGATAATAGATGGATAGATAATAGATAATGGATTGGTTGATAGATATTACAGCTTTTATTTATGATGTATGTGTCCCCCCCCCCCCCCCCCCAGCAGTATTTCTCATACAGAAGTGACCCTGTGGGACCTTGGGTCTGAGTTCTCGCAGGGTCACTGCCGGTCGGTGACGTCACTCTATTTCTCACCGACTGAGAGAAATGACCTGGAATTACCCCTGCAGCCTCGTTCACGGGGCTGCATTGAGTGCTATGTCATATGCCGCTGCAAGAGTCGTGGGACATTGTGTGGATTACACCGCACCTGGAGGGGTATTTAGGGATTTTAATAAAGTGGTGAAAGAGGGGGATTTTTGTGTTTTATTTTAAATAAAGGATTTCTCGGTGTTGTGTTTATTTACTTATCTTACAGATTAGTTATGGCGTGTCATAGACGCTGCCATTACTAATCTTGGACTTTGTGGCAGCTATGGGCTGCTGCCATTAACTCCTTATTACCCTGATTGCCACCGCATCACGGCAATCGGGATGAGCCGGGTAGAGTCCCCGGACTGTCGCATCTAATGGATGTGGTAATTCCGAGCGGCTGCTGGCTGATATTTTTAGGCTGGGGGCTCCCCATAATGTGGGGCTCCCCATCCTGAGAATAGCAGTCTTCAGCCGTGAGGCTTTATCTGGCTGGTATCAAAATTGGGGGGCAAAGCACGCCGGTTTTTTTAAATTATTTATTTATTTATTGCACTGCACGATATAGACCCGCCCACCGGCAGCTGTGATTGGTTGCAGTGAGACAGCTGTCACTCAGCGTAGGGGCTCGTCTGAATGCAACCAATCACAGCCACCGGTGAGCAGGGAATGTGTGCATATGTTATGAGACTAATCAGCAGCGGTTCGGGAAGATTAAAGAGCTGCCGCAGCAGCAGTGTGACAGCTGCCCGGTGATCAATGAGTATGAAGCGCTTGCTCCTACCCCTTTGCGCCCGATTCTGGTCCCCATAAACTTTATATGGGGAGCAGTATCTGGCCAAATACCAGCCCTCCGAATGTATGTTGCCTGATTTCTGTCTGTGTCTGTGTGTGATATGTGTGTATTTTCTCTCTGATCAATTTCATATTCCTCTTCTAGTGACACCACTTCCCTGCAAAACGCAGGGAAGTGACGATTACTATGTCCCAAAAAACGCGAAATAATGCAGGGAATAACGCAGGAAAACGCAGTGAACCGCACAGAATTTGCTGCCTGCGTTATTCCCTGCGGGATTTCACGATTACATTACAGTCAATGGAGTGAAATCCCGCAGCGATGTGCGGAAAAGAAGTGATATGCAATTCTTTTTGCTGCGGGAATCCCGCAGCAAACCCTGTAGCTCTCTAAATCCGCCTAGTGCGCACAGCATTTTTTTTTCCCCATAGGTTTTGCTGGGGAACGACTGCAGAAAGGTTCTGAACATTTTCTGCAGCGAAACACGCAGCAAATCCGCGGTAAAATCCGCCTAGTGCGCACAAAGCCTTCATTTTTCATGGTCGGCAGACATATTTGAACCTCGCAAAATCTCATTTTATTTTGCAGCTTTTATTAATACTATTCCTTCCACCAGACCTCTCTGCTGTGTAGCCTCCTGCCTCAGTCCCCCACACCGCAATCCCTGCTGGTTTATTTCATCCCTCTTCATCCTCTCTCCGCCCCTCCCCCCTCGGTGACTTTTTCCCGCTCGCTGCAGATTAGCAGGTTCACTAGGTAGCTGTATCGGCCGCGCAGACGCTGCTGTAACCTAGCAACCCTGTAGGGAAAGGTTCAGCCTCTGTGGGCGGAAGTAGCAGATTACACCCGGAAGTCTCGTCCGTCTTGCCAGTAGTAACATGCAGTAAGACAAGCTCCTATTCGTTCACTGTAAAGTTCGAGCCAATGAGAGAGCGCCATGGGAGGAGGTGACTGACGTCAGGGCTGGCATAGGGCAGGTGGTAAGTGGTCCGTGATTCGGGGTAGGATTAATTAGGGGACGGCTGGGGGCTGCCTATTCCTTATATTGCGGTGTATCTGTGTGACTCCGGCCAGTGTTGTCATGGTAGCAGCAGTATTGGAGGGTGAAGTGGTCACTGCAGGGACGTCTCCATTATCAGCCTGTGTTGTGTAATCCTGGACAGAGGTGTCTGTGTTATTAAATCTCGTGTAATTGCATTATGCATCAGCTGTTTCTACACATTTCTTTATTCTCCAGCCTGAATCAAGACGTATTAACCAGTAAACACTATTGTCGTTTTTGGGGACAGTCGCCATTATGGTGATTTCCCAGCACCCAGAACGACATGTTTTGCCGTGATCACCTAGACTGGTTTTACAGTGAGGAGGATGAAACAGTGTGGGATAAACTGGAAGAGATCGCCAACTACTTTATCTTATTTTAAAAAGGGCATCTGGAGATCTGAAAAAACAATCTACTGGAACGCCGCCATCCTATAGTACTGCAGCGCAGCCTGTGTCCCCCACCGGTCTTATCTGCTGGGAGGACATCATGCTGATAGGCTGCAGAGGTCACGTGACATCCCTGCTGTCACCTAACTGGATCTGCACAGATAGAAACTGCTGACAAGGTGGTGGAGCGCAGCAGCCTGTGATTGGCCGCAGAGGTCACATGACGTTCCCGCGCTCACCTACCTGGCTCTACACGGATCAGACGTGCTGATGCTTCTGTTCCACAAGGTGGTGGAGCGCAGCAGCCTGTGATTGGCTGGAGAGGTCACATGACGTTCCCGCTCTCACCTACCTGGCTCTACACGGATCGGAAGAGCCTATGCTTCTGTTTCACATGGTGCCTGAGCACAGCAGTCTGTGATTGGCTGCAGAGGTCACATGATGTCCCTGCGCTCACCTATCTAAATCTGCACACATGGGAAGTGCTGATGCTGCTGTTCCACAAGGTGATGGAGCGCAGCAGCATGTGATTGGCTGCAGAGGTCACATGATGTCCCAGCACTCACATACCTGGATCTACATAGATAGGAAGTGCTGATGCTGCTGTTTCACAAGGTGCTGGAGCGCAACAGCCCGTGATTGGCTGCAGAGGTCACATGATGTCTCAGCACTCACATACCTGGATCTACATAGATAGGAGGTGCTGATGCTGCTGTTCTACAAGGTGCTGGAGCGCAGCAGCCTGTGATTGATTGCAGAGGTCCGGGGATTGAGTAACGCATCATTAGTTGTTTTATCATTACTCCCTGCTCAATCCCCATGTACAGATAAAAATGAAATGTCTAATGAGTATAGGGGTCTCCCAACCCTCCAGTCTTCATCTGGCCTGTTCATTTCAAAGGCAGATCCTTTTTTCATTGCAGAGATAAGCTGCTGTTAGAGAAGTCTGGCAGTCACCGTATCACAGAACAGGAACGCTGAGCCTTCCCATTTTGTAGTCTCTGGGATCACTTTCCATTTTTAAGAGTAATTTTTATTGAATTTAAATTATATCAGGTGGAAAGCAAATATGTAACAACAATTAGTTGCTTAAGAGGGGAAAGGGGAAAAAATGAATGCAAGGGAAAGAATTAGGGAAGAAATCTCAACTAAAATCAAAATGCTGTTAAAGTTGAAGGATAATGAGAGGGGAGGGATAAATAGGACAAAGGGGAAGAAAAAACAGCAAAAGAAAGGAGTCTATGAATACACAGCACTGGTCAAGAATTGACCAATGTATACACAGCAAACAGTGTCAATTGAATTTGAAAATGAGTGTGATTAACATGTATTACAGTGAGTTACCTGGTGCTTGGGAGAAGAGACCGACAGATAAATGCCTAATGGAAAGGAGTGTTACATTTCTTGTTCCAAAGAGACCACATTTTCTCAGATTTTAAAATATTGCCATTTTTAAGAGCATTGTCTTGCTCATATATGTTATATGTTGCTATTCATTCAATGATATCTTTGACAGAAGGAGTGTCTTTATACCTCCCGAATGTACTTTTCATATTTGATGGACATGCAAGCTTCCCCTATAAGTCCAAGCACACAACCTGCAGTGATTACTGGAGCGTCCATCTGAAAACATATGGGTTGGTAGCTTCTACAGCTCTGTGCATAGGACATGGTGCCTCCAAACAAAACTGTACTATGGAGGTATTCTATCCCCTCAAAAATACTTCTAGCAAAAATCACCCCTAGAATACAGTAGCTGAAGATTTTACTGCCATTTAAAGCCCATTTTGTTGAGTTGGGGACGGGACATGGCTACGCCCACCCATCTAATAAATTAACAATGCTGGTATTTTGTACTCCAGAAACGCCACTCCAGTGACTGACTGGAGTAGCATTTCTGCTGCGGCACACGCCACTCGGGAGATACTTCAAATGCGTTAAGGGACTCTGTTAGTTGGAGCCATCCTCCTAATTCGCCTATATGGGCTTTTAGGTCATGTAAATCTCAATAAGATGATACCTTCCTATGCCTTATGTGCCCATATAGACATCTTAGGAGGGAGGATCCTACTGACAGAGTCCCGATCAGTGTCATTGTCCTCTTACTGAATTCAGGCATTGTACTCCAAAGACAGTACTAAGGACCAGGGGGCATACACTGCGAGTGGAAGAAAAGCGATTCCGGCAGCTAAATAGGAAAGGGTTCTTTACAGTTAGAGCAGTCAGACTGTGGAATGCCCTACACAAGAGGTAGTAATGGCAGATACTATAACAGCTTTTAAAACAGGGCTGGATGATTTCCTCAGTACACACAACATTGTTGATTATAAATGATTTAATGGCAAAATGTATATTTGGTGGAGGAAGGCTGAACTAGATGGACCTAGGTCTTTTTTTCAACCTATGTAACTCCAACGAGACCTTCATTAAGACTTGTGTGCTTAGCACCAGTTTTAATGACTCCGCCCCTATGTTCTCACTTGCCATATCCATTGCTGAAAAATTACAGAAAAATCTAGAGCAATAAATACTGCTGCTGATTTTCCTTACATTTAGAGGGGCTGCTAACAGCTGATTGGTTCCTGGGGTCCAATCTGATATTGATGATCTATCTTAAAGATTCTACAAAGGATGATATCCGCAGTGACGTTCACAGCATAAATTGACATGATGCAGGCACTAAATCTGCAGCATTATGGAGTGACTTTGATTAAATGATTATTATCATATTATAATAAAGGGGACCTGATAGCTGAGGAATTTACAGGAACTGGAGGCTTTTTGCCAAGAAGAATGGGCAGCTTTACCATCTGAGAAAATAAAGAGCCTCATCCACAGCTACCACAAAAGACTTCAAGCTGTCATTGATGTTAGCAATACACAGTATTAAGAACTGGGGTATGTGAACTTTTGATCAGGGTCATTTGGATGTTTTTGGTTGTCATTGTGATTTAAAAAGAGAAAACACAGTATGACAATAAGTGGCTTCACCCAACCACTACCCATGAGTGGAAAAAAAGTTTTTGTGTGATCCTTCATATTCTCTGAAAAAAGGCCAAGAAAGCAAAAACTCTTCTGGGGTATGTAAACTTTTGAGCACAACTGTATATTATGAGCCCCCACACAGCCCTTATATTTACAGCCACACATCTCACAGAGATAGGGAAAAAAAACACATATTCACCTCCCTCCCATTCCCCCAGCGCTGCGCTCTACTCTGGTCTCCAGTGCACTGGAACTTTAGAGCACAACTGTACCTGGCTGAGATCATGCAGCTGGTGCCTGATACACACACCCCATTGCAAGTATCTGCTGTCAGGATATTTTTCCAGGATTTTACTATTGATGCGTATCTTTAGGATTAATCATCAGTATCAGATCAATGGAGATCCATCTCTCAGCACTGTCACAATCAGTGGATTGGCCATGGCACACTGGAATTGTACTTCAGACAGGACGCAGCTATAGGGACAACTACAAATGTCAGCCATATTACCTCCAATATGGTTGTTCTTATCACCAGATTCACCATCCCATTGTGTATGACCAGCTTCAGCCGCATGTGATGTCTCACTTTTTTGTCTTGTCTCATTGCAGCCATGTTCCTGGTGGGCTTATCTGGTGGGATTGCATCAGGTAAAAGCACTGTTGTGTCAATCCTCAGGGAACTGGGATGTGCTGTGATTGATGCAGATGTCATTGCCAGAGAAGGTTAGTGTCAATGTACAATATGTTGTGACATAAACTAATTGGGCATGCGATGCCGGGTGCTGATTCTGGTTGCGTCTGTGCAGATCCCCACAAATGTGAAGAAATTACAAACAAGGAACATAACATTGATGTCATTAGGCTTACATAGGAACCATTTAAGTTAATGGCTTAGATCAGCAGTGTTATGGGTATAGTTTCCAGTATACGTCGCTGATCTAAGACCCTGGCCTGAAGATGGAAACATTAAGAAACTCTGCTCCATTTTATCCTATGAAACCCAGATCTCATCTGTAAAGTTCATTGTTAGGTATAGGAACTGTAAAGTTCATTGTTAGGTATAGGAACTGTAAAGTTCATTGTTAGGTATAGGAACTGTAAAGTTCATTGTTAGGTATAGGAACTGTAAAGTTCATTGTTATGTATGGGAACTGTAAAGTTCATTGTTAGGTATAGGAACTGTAAAGTTCATTGTTAGGTATGGGAACTGTAAAGTTCATTGTTAGGTATGGGAACTGTAAAGTTCATTGTTAGGTATGGGAACTGTAAAGTTCATTGTTAGGTATGGGAACTGTACAGTTCATTGTTAGGTATGGGAACTGTAAAGTTCATTGTTAGGTATGGGAACTGTAAAGTTCATTGTTAGGTATGGGAACTGTAAAGTTCATTGTTAGGTATGGGAACTGTAAAGTTCATTGTTAGGTATGGGAACTGTAAAGTCCATTGTTAGGTATGGGAACTGTAAAGTTCATTGTTAGGTATGGGAACTGTAAAGTCCATTGTTAGGTATGGGAACTGTAAAGTTCATTGTTAGGTATGGGAACTGTAAAGTTCATTGTTAGGTATGGGAACTGTAAAGTTCATTGTTAGGTATGGGAACTGTAAAGTTCATTGTTAGGTATGGGAACTGTAAAGTTCATTGTTAGGTATGGGAACTGTAAAGTTCATTGTTAGGTATGGGAACTGTAAAGTTCATTGTTAGGTATAGGAACTGTACAGTTCATTGTTAGGTATAGGAACTGTAAAGTTCATTGTTAGGTATAGGAACTGTACAGTTCATTGTTAGGTATAGGAACTGTAAAGTTCATTGTTAGGTATAGGAACTGTAAAGTTCATTGTTAGGTATAGGAACTGTAAAGTTCATTGTTAGGTATAGGAACTGTAAAGTTCATTGTTAGGTATAGGAACTGTAAAGTTCATTGTTAGGTATAGGAACTGTAAAGTTCATTGTTAGGTATGGGAACTGTAAAGTTCATTGTTAGGTATGGGAACTGTAAAGTTCATTGTTAGGTATGGGAACTGTAAAGTTCATTGTTAGGTATGGGAACTGTAAAGTTCATTGTTAGGTATGGGAACTGTAAAGTTCATTGTTAGGTATGGGAACTGTACAGTTCATTGTTAGGTATGGGAACTGTACAGTTCATTGTTAGGTATGGGAACTGTAAAGTTCATTGTTAGGTATGGGAACTGTAAAGTTCATTGTTAGGTATGGGAACTGTAAAGTTCATTGTTAGGTATGGGAACTGTAAAGTTCATTGTTAGGTATGGGAACTGTAAAGTTCATTGTTAGGTATGGGAACTGTAAAGTTCATTGTTAGGTATGGGAACTGTAAAGTTCATTGTTAGGTATGGGAACTGTACAGTTCATTGTTAGGTATGGGAACTGTACAGTTCATTGTTAGGTATAGGAACTGTAAAGTTCATTGTTAGGTATAGGAACTGTAAAGTTCATTGTTAGGTATAGGAACTGTAAAGTTCATTGTTAGGTATGGGAACTGTAAAGTTCATTGTTAGGTATGGGAACTGTAAAGTTCATTGTTAGGTATGGGAACTGTAAAGTTCATTGTTAGGTATGGGAACTGTAAAGTTCATTGTTAGGTATGGGAACTGTAAAGTTCATTGTTAGGTATGGGAACTGTAAAGTTCATTGTTAGGTATGGGAACTGTACAGTTCATTGTTAGGTATGGGAACTGTACAGTTCATTGTTAGGTATGGGAACTGTAAAGTTCATTGTTAGGTATGGGAACTGTAAAGTTCATTGTTAGGTATGGGAACTGTAAAGTTCATTGTTAGGTATGGGAACTGTAAAGTTCATTGTTAGGTATGGGAACTGTAAAGTTCATTGTTAGGTATGGGAACTGTAAAGTTCATTGTTAGGTATGGGAACTGTAAAGTTCATTGTTAGGTATGGGAACTGTACAGTTCATTGTTAGGTATGGGAACTGTACAGTTCATTGTTAGGTATAGGAACTGTAAAGTTCATTGTTAGGTATAGGAACTGTAAAGTTCATTGTTAGGTATAGGAACTGTAAAGTTCATTGTTAGGTATGGGAACTGTAAAGTTCATTGTTAGGTATGGGAACTGTAAAGTTCATTGTTAGGTATGGGAACTGTAAAGTTCATTGTTAGGTATGGGAACTGTAAAGTTCATTGTTAGGTATGGGAACTGTAAAGTTCATTGTTAGGTATGGGAACTGTAAAGTTCATTGTTAGGTATGGGAACTGTACAGTTCATTGTTAGGTATGGGAACTGTACAGTTCATTGTTAGGTATGGGAACTGTAAAGTTCATTGTTAGGTATGGGAACTGTAAAGTTCATTGTTAGGTATGGGAACTGTAAAGTTCATTGTTAGGTATGGGAACTGTAAAGTTCATTGTTAGGTATGGGAACTGTAAAGTTCATTGTTAGGTATGGGAACTGTAAAGTTCATTGTTAGGTATGGGAACTGTAAAGTTCATTGTTAGGTATGGGAACTGTAAAGTTCATTATTAGGTATGGGAACTGTAAAGTTCATTGTTATGTATGGGAACTGTAAAGTTCATTGTTAGGTATGGGAACTGTAAAATTCATTGTTAGGTATAGGAACTGTAAAGTTCATTGTTAGGTATGGGAACTGTAAAGTTCATTGTTAGGTATGGGAACTGTAAAGTTCATTGTTAGGTATAGGAACTGTACAGTTCATTGTTAGGTATAGGAACTGTAAAGTTCATTGTTAGGTATAGGAACTGTAAAGTTCATTGTTAGGTATAGGAACTGTAAAGTTCATTGTTAGGTATAGGAACTGTAAAGTTCATTGTTAGGTATAGGAACTGTAAAGTTCATTGTTAGGTATAGGAACTGTAAAGTTCATTGTTAGGTATAGGAACTGTAAAGTTCATTGTTAGGTATAGGAACTGTAAAGTTCATTGTTAGGTATAGGAACTGTAAAGTTCATTGTTAGGTATAGGAACTGTAAAGTTCATTGTTAGGTATAGGAACTGTACAGTTCATTGTTAGGTATAGGAACTGTACAGTTCATTGTTAGGTATAGGAACTGTACAGTTCATTGTTAGGTATAGGAACTGTAAAGTTCATTGTTAGGTATAGGAACTGTACAGTTCATTGTTAGGTATAGGAACTGTACAGTTCATTGTTAGGTATAGGAACTGTACAGTTCATTGTTAGGTATAGGAACTGTAAAGTTCATTGTTAGGTATAGGAACTGTAAAGTTCATTGTTAGGTATAGGAACTGTAAAGTTCATTGTTAGGTATAGGAACTGTAAAGTTCATTGTTAGGTATAGGAACTGTAAAGTTCATTGTTAGGTATAGGAACTGTAAAGTTCATTGTTAGGTATAGGAACTGTAAAGTTCATTGTTAGGTATAGGAACTGTAAAGTTCATTGTTAGGTATAGGAACTGTACAGTTCATTGTTAGGTATAGGAACTGTACAGTTCATTGTTAGGTATGGGAACTGTACAGTTCATTGTTAGGTATGGGAACTGTACAGTTCATTGTTAGGTATGGGAACTGTACAGTTCATTGTTAGGTATGGGAACTGTAAAGTTCATTGTTAGGTATGGGAACTGTAAAGTTCATTGTTAGGTATGGGAACTGTACAGTTCATTGTTAGGTATGGGAACTGTAAAGTTCATTGTTAGGTATGGGAACTGTAAAGTTCATTGTTAGGTATGGGAACTGTAAAGTTCATTGTTAGGTATGGGAACTGTAAAGTTCATTGTTAGGTATGGGAACTGTAAAGTTCATTGTTAGGTATAGGAACTGTAAAGTTCATTGTTAGGTATAGGAACTGTAAAGTTCATTGTTAGGTATAGGAACTGTAAAGTTCCGTTGGTATCACTATGGGGCAGTTTGGAGCACGGACACGTTCCAGCCTGGAAGTGTGCAATAATTGAAAGAAACTCCAGCTTCACAAACTTGTACTCTCTTTTATTATTATGATCATGACTAAGGATGCTGAGAAACCCGAAACGCGTGGGTAATTAACTACTGATACTTGTGCAATGCTATTATTGGAAGAATTTTATTGAATAAAGGTGACTACAAGTTTGTGAAGCCGGAGTTTCTTTGATCCTAGTCTGGAATGCTGTTTTCTTTTTCTCTTATATCATTATATATATATATATATATATATATATATATATATATATATATATAATCATTATATAACCTTGAAGATTAAAGGGGTTGTCTAAAGGCCCAGTCACACACAACGACTTACCAGCGATCCCGAAAACGATACGACCTGATAGGGATCGCTGGTAAGTCGCTGGGAGGTCGCAGGTGAGATGTCACACAGTCAGATCTCACTAGCGATGCAGGAACAATACAGGTGGCAGTAGCGACCTGTATAATGATCTCAGCAGTCACTGTGACCCTGTCACACAGTGTCAAACACAGCGATGTGTCCTGCCCAGCAGGACATCGCCTTTGAAGAAAATGGCCTGGACCATTCTCCACCGACTAGAGATCTCACAGCAGGGGCCTGATCGCTGGTAGGTGTCACACATAACGAGATCGCTAACGGGATCGCTACTGCGTCACAGAAACCGTGACTCAGCAGCGATCTCTCTAGCGATCTCGTTATGTGTGACGGTACCTTAAGACTAAACTAATGACCTATCCATAGGAGATTTAGTACCCCCACCAATCAGCTGAACTCTGCTATGACAAAGGCCAGATGTAATCAGTATAAGAGGCCCGAGTACCACCACTCCGTCCATTGTTTTTATTATTATTATTATTATTATTATTATTATGCATTGCTTATATAGCACCATCATATTCCTCAGCACTTTACAGATATTATAATCACTGTCCCCATTCGGGCTTCCAATCTAATTTCCCTATCAGTATGTCTATGGAGTGTGAGAGGAAACCGAAGGAAACTCACACAAACACGGGAACTACGAAATTATGGAAGCGCAGAATAGGGTTTTGCCAGACAAAATGAGGGAAAAAGTAAAGGTGAATAAATTCACCTATTAGGTTTGTGCCAGTCACAACTCCTAATCATGCTTTAGAAATGGCGGCCGCCGCAGCCCCGGGCATGTAGAGATCAGTACCATAGTAGAAAAACCGGATGTATGCCGCGCTGTCACCAGAAAGTCCAGCTGCAAAGGAACAATACTAACTAATTAGCTGCCCAATTATTTAGTGAGTGCTGCCGAGTCCTGCTGTTTATCTATGGGTGTCATACCTCCTCCAATCTCATTAGGGTAGTTCATCTACAGTGTAGTCCCAGACAGACTCTTTAATTTCTATTACGTTGACTGCAAAGTGAAATGATCATTTCAGGCTACGTAGAGCAAACAAAAACATTTTCATTTTGCATGCAGGATCAACCTGGTTGGCCTCCCTCTGTAGCTCACATAGTAACCAAACAGGCTACCTTGATGGCAGATACCACCTTATACAGTGCTGGCCAAAAGTATTGGCACCCCTGCAATTCTGTCAGATAATACTCAGTTTCTCCTTGAAAATGATTGCAATCACAAATTCTTTGGTATTATTATCTTCATTTAATTTGTCTTCAATGAAAAAAAAAATAAATTTGTCATAAAGCCAAATTGGATATAATTCCACAACAAACATAAAAAAGGGGGTGGACAAAAGTATTGGCACTGTTTGAAAAATCATGTGATGCTTCTCTAATTTGTGTAATTAACAGCACCTGTAACTTACCTGTGGCACCTAACAGGTTTTGGCAATAACTAAATCACACTTGCAGCCAGTTGACATGGATTAAAGTTGACTCAACTTCTGTCCTGTGTCCTTGTGTGTACCACATTGATCATGGAGAAAAGAAAGAAGACCAAAGAACTGTCTGAGGACTTGAGAATCCAAATTGTTAGGAAGCATGAGCAATCTCAAGGCTACAAGTCCATCTCCAAAGACCTGAAAGTTCCTGTGTCTCCGGTGCGCAGTGTCATCAAGAAGTTTAAAGCCCATGGCACTGTGGCTAACCTCCCTAGATGTGGAAGGAAAAGAAAATTTTACGAGAGATTTCAACGCAAGATTGTGCGGATGGTGGATAAAGAACCTTGACTAACATCCAAACAAGTTCAAGCTGCCCTGCAGTCCGAGGGTACAACAGTGTCAACCCGTACTATCCGTCGGCGTGTGAATGAAAAGGGACTGTATGGTAGGATACCCAGGAAGACCCCACGTCTTACCCTGAGACATAAAAAAGCCAGGCTGGAGTTTGCCAAAACTTACCTGAGAAAGCCTAAAACGTTTTGGAAGAATGTTCTCTGGTCAGATGAGACAAAAGTAGAGCTTTTTGGGAAAAGCCATCAACATGGAGTTTACAGGAAAAAAAGAGGCATTCAAAGAAAAAAACACAGTCCCTACAGTCAAACATGGTGGAGGTTCCCTGATGTTTTGGGGTTGCTTTGCTGCCTCTGGCACTGGACTGCTTGACCGTGTGTATGGCATTATGAAGTCTGAAGACTACCAACAAATTTTGCAGCATAATGTAGGGCCCAGTGTGAGAAAACTGTGTCTTCCTCAGAGGTCATGGGTCTTCCAGCAGGACAATGAACCAAAACACACTTCAAAAAACACTAGAAAATGGTTTGAGTACAAGCACTGGAGACTAAAGTGGCCAGCAATGAGTCCAGACTTGAATTCCATAGAACACCTGTGGAGAGATCTCAAAATTACAGTTTGGAGAAGGCACCCTTCAAATCTCAGGGACCTGGAGCAGTTTGCCGAAGAAGAATGGTCTAAAATTCCAGCAGAGCATTGTAAGAAACTCATTGATGGTTACCGGAAGCGGTTGTTCGCAGTTATTTTGGCTAAAGGTTGTGCAACCAAGTATTAGGCTAAGGGTGCCAATACTTTTATCTGGCCCATTTTTGGAGTTTAGTGTGAAATGATCAATGATTTGATTTTTGTTTCATTCTCTTTTGTGTTTTATTCATTGCAAGCAAAATAAATGAAGATAATAATACCAAAGAATTTGTGATTGCAATCATTTTCAGGAAGAAACTGAGTATTATCTGACAGAATTGCAGGGGTGCCAATACTTTTGGCCAGCACTGTAGCTATAGATGTTCCAATAAAAAAGTGTTCTTGCGTATTGCCGAGGGATCAGGACACTTGCTGACTATCCTGTGATTGCCTTGCAGTGGTACAGCCGGGAACCTCCGCTCACAGTCAGATTGTGTTCCATTTTGGAGAGGAAGTGCTGCTAAAGAATGGGGAACTTGATCGAGAGACGATGGGAACCATTATCTTCTCAAATCCCGAGAAGAGGGCTCTGCTCAATTCCATCACTCACCCTCCAATACGCCGAGCTATGCTGAGACAGACGCTGTCCTACTTCTTCATGGGTGAGGGAAATGTGAGCATCACATGGTATATTGAGATGGTAGCCATTATTTATCCATGTAAAGCGCTTTAGTATGGAAGTGGAAGTCTAGGTGGTTTATGAAAAAGAAGCATCTGTGTCATCACTTCACTGCTCATTTTATCCTAGGAGAAATGAAGGGGGTCTCACCACCTGAACGCGCACACTACCATATGACATGTCAGATGTCTTCTTCCCTTTTACACAAATATATTTGCTTTACAGTCCCAGACAGTGAAGAAGTTTCATTGCGTTATGTAAAGAGTTTTAGCCGATAACTTGTAGGACATGTCCGTCCCCTGACCGTCCTACTCACCCCATTCTTCTTCATGTTCTACCGACCTCTTCTAATCTGGTACATGAGAAATATTAAACGCCTGAAACCAAACCTAAAAACATAACTTTATTCAAGATGGGTAAGAAATGTCACTGAGACCGTTGGGACATGAAAGGAAATGTGTCTCCTATTCTGTTCCAGTCTCGATAAAATCAAAGTCTGAAGAAGCCAGGCCCGAATATTCCCCTTCTCCCAGGAGCTTCTGCGGCTTATTATATGAACAATACGTCAGCCCTCGCAGATAAGAACCTCTATTATAACATGGAGAAAGTATTTGTAGGGTGAGAAGAATAGGGAGGTCATAGAGCTTGTGCAGGCTACTATAGCACCGCGAAAGGGGAGACCTTTACAAATGCAGAAATTGCTGAAAGGCTGCAGTCCTTTATACCCTGTATAAAGGGATGAAGTGGTCTTTTGGGGATGACATGATCTGTACCGCTACAATGTCTTTATAGAGATTATAAAATATTTTTGGACAATGACTTGTTAAAAAGGGTCTAGTATGACAGCAAGATTAGGTATCCTTAGCACATATCCTTAGCACATGGACAAATTGTTAATTACAGAAACAGTAAATTCTTAATTTATATTTCTAAATAAGGAGTATTCTGAATATGAAGAAAAACCAAAGAAATGAGCTGGAACACATGTTGGTATAAGTGCAATGTGTTGAAGCTCATTCACACTGTGGCAATTAACAAACAAAACCTAGGATAAAAACAAAATTAAACAAATACCCTGTAGTAAATAAGGAAATGAATAGTAATAGTTCATCAGAATAATATTGGGTACACTATTTTGATCAAAAAAGCGTAAAATCATCCCAACTTGTCAAGGTGTAGCCAATCAGGATGATCCTAAAGCCTGCTTTACACCATACGATCCAGCATACGATATCGTATGCGATCGTACCCGCCCCCATCGTATGTGCAGCACGTTCAATTTGTTGAACGTGTCGCACAAACGAATAACCCCCCGTCACACGTACTTACCCGTCCATACGACCTCGATGTGGGCGGCGAACACCCACTTCCTGGAGTGGGAGGGACGTTCGGTGTCACTTCGACGTCACGCGGCAGCCGGCCAATAGAAGCGGAGGGGCGGAGATGAGCGGGATGTAAACATCCCGCCCACCTTCTTCCTTCTGCATTACCGGCGGGAGCCGCAGGACGTAGGTAAGATCTGTTCATCATTCCCGGGGTGTCACACACTGCGATGTGTGCTACCCCGGGTACGATGAACAACCTGACGTTCAATTTTTAGGAATTGAACGACGTGCATGCGATGAACGTTTTACCGTTCAATCGCAATCGCATGTAGCTGTTACATGCTACAATGTAACTTACGATGCCGGATGTGCGTCACTTACGACGTGACCCCGCCGACACATCGTAAGATATATTGTAGGGTGTAAAGTGCCCTTAAGTCTAGTATGAAAACCTCTCTAACGCCGCGCTCACATCAGCGGTATTTTGCCGCAAAACTGGATCCGTCATAAATGTGTTTCAGTTCCGTTCATTTACAATGGAATCGCGGCAAGATGCGGTGACATAAGGTTGCGTGCGCATGCACAACTCCATGTCACCGCATCGTGCCGTGATTCCATTGTAAATGAATGGAACTGAAACGCATTTATGATGGATCCAGTTTTGCGGCAAAATATCGCTGATGTGAGCGTGGCCTAAGGGGCACTTTGCACACTACGACATCGCAAGCCGATGCTGCGATGCCGAGCGCGATAGTCCCCGCCCCCGTCGGAACTGCGATATTCTTGTGATAGCTGCCGTAGTGAACATTATCGCTACGGCAGCTTCACATGGACTCACCCGTCCTGCGACCGTCGCTCTGGCCGGCTTATTAAGGGGGCGGGTTGTATGGCGTCACTGTGACGTCACACGGCAGGCGGCCAATAGGAGCAGAGGGGTGGAGATGAGCGGGATGTAAACATCCTGCCCACCTCCTTCCTTCCGCATATCCTACGGAAGCCGCAGTGACGCCGGTAGGAGATGTTCCTCGCTCCTGCGGCTTCACACACAGCGATGTGTGCAGCCGCAGGAGCGAGGAACAACATCGGACCGTCGCGTCAGTGTAATCATGGATTACGCCGACGCTGCACCGATGATACGATTACGACGCTTTTGCACTCGTTAATCGTATCATCGAGCCTTTACACACTACGATGTTGCATGCGATGCCGGAAGTACGTCATTTTCAATTTGACCCCACCAACATCGCACCTGCGATGTCGTAGTGTGCAAAGCCCGCCTAAGTTCTGTCAGGCCTTAAGGCCAGTTTACACACAGAGATAAATCTTTGGCAGATCTGTGGTTGCAGTGAAATCATGGACATATTGTTCCATTTGTACACAGCCACAAACCTGGCACTGATTGTCCACAATTTCACTGCAACCACAGATTTATCTCTGTGTGTAAAGTGGCCTTTAGACGAGGAGAGAAGGACCGAGGCATGAACGCTTTGCACCGTTTTGTGGAAAGCTATATAAACAAAATGTGCAGCTTAAAAAGGGGGAGCTAAGTGCAATGTATCCTGAAAATCCACAATCATATAAAGAACATCAGAGTATATAACTGTACAAATGACGAAAAAAAATATACTCCAATAGAATAACTATTGAATACCACAAAAATTCAACCGAAGAGTACATTTATTGATGCAAAAAATATATAAAGAACAACATAGAACATAGACATTATAAAAAGGAAGATCAGCAGAGGAAGTAGGAGGACTCGAGAGTATGGTATAAGGTATAGATCGTAAGTCTGGATAATGTAATCTGATTAATGAGTGGTCCAAAAAGAATAAATAACTAAGAAATAAGAAATTAATAATAAAAAAAGTGCAAGTGCAGGCCAGAAGCCAAATTAGTAGGGGTTAGTTTGATTCCATACCCATCTCATATATAGCAGTCACGAAGAGATACGGTACATATAATCAAAGTAAGAGCAAACCATAGAGCTGCATATTGTGCAAAGAAAGTAAATAAAGTCCAAATGAATTAAATAGCCATCATAAAAAGGACAAATCAGAAGTATATGCATATAAAGCATATTAAACCAGACCCGAAGGCATGCTGTAAGGAGTCCTCCTATGACCTCTGCCATGCAGCCCAACGTTTCGCTAGTTGCTTCTTCAGGGAGTGACCTGAATACAGTCTGGATTTTTCTGCAGTGTGAATACTGACATGAAAAATCCAATAGCTATATGTAAGAATGAAAATATGAAAAATGGAATCTGCATTACTGCCATGAACATATGAATCAAGAGAAATTTAGCTATTGAATTGATCAATGCAACAGAGCCCCAACACTACGCCAAAGTATTTCTCTACGTTGGGGTCCCTAGCTAGTGTGTGTCCTCTCATGCAGTTAAAAAACTTACCGTGTATATTCCCCTTACATAGTCACTGGTGTGCATACCTTCTCTCCATATAGTGTAGATTTTTTAGGTTTTTGCACCCAGTTCAGACTCAGAATGGTGTTTCAGACATTATTTCTTGATTGATTGGATTTTTCTGCAGACCTGTAAAATGACAATTATGTTTTACGCTACAGCCCGAAGTCTGAACGTAGAAACCCTTGCTCTATGGATGGATCCTAATTGTTATTTGCAGAAGACACTTGCAGTCAAGATTTTCTAATGATAATTGTATAATTTAAGAGATTTTCCAGGTTCAGCTAAAATTAATCTATAGGGTGTAAATTGAATAAAAGAACGACTAACCCAAGGTATGCCTTGCCTATTGAGCGTCAATACACTTGTGCTTCTCGACTGTCTTTAGAGACTGGCGGAGTGGCAGGGGGTTCATCAGGTAAGTAATATTATTTTAAGTAACTCCAAGGAGACCGCACTCCACCGCTGTGCCGAAATCCATTTATTAAAGGCTGTGCAGGTTAAAAGGCAGGAGGAGACCTAGGTGCGGGCTCCTTGTGAGGGACGACGGCCGTTTCGCCTGACAATTAGGCTTCGACTGGACTCCCTGGGCTTTGTGACCTTTGAGAGCCGGTGATGTCACGTCAACTTCCAGTTGACCCAACATAACCGAGACGGGCCCCAGTCTCCGAGTGGCTGAGTAATCTGCTTAGTTTCACCACTCATCACAGCCCAGCATATCAAGCGCTCCCTCCTTCGTAGCAGAGAGCCGCAAGCAGGAGCGATGCTGGGCTGTGACGAGCGGTGAAACTCTGCAGACAACCAGTCTCTCAGGAAGACTTGGGCCCGCTTCAGTGATGTCGGGTCAACTGGAAGCTGACGTGATACCACCGGATCTCGGAGGTCACAGAGCCCGGGGTCACATGATGTGGATGAGCGGACCACAGTAGTGCCACTCAGAGGCACAATTAACTAAACAAGGTATTTTAAAAGAGCCTTCTTTATGAGGTTTACATTGATGTGGCCACTATGCAGAGTAGTGAACCACCTCTTGAAATCTGCAGTATGGTTCCAGAGATTTGGGCCTTTTTAATTAGGCAAATTTTTATGGTCTTAAACCAAGGGGGCGTTGCTCACAGGGTAAGGCCCTGTGTGCACTAGAAAAAGGATTTTTCTCAAGAAATTTGAGAATGAAAGATTAGCATACCTGCGCTCAAAAAGCGCACCAATAACGCATGCGTTTTTTTACGCGTTTTCGATGCGTGTTTGGTGCGTTTTTTCTGCAGGTTGGTCCCTGCGTTATTTTACCATTATCTATGGCAAAAAACGCAGTTACCTGCAGAAAAGAAGTGACATGCTCATTCTTTTTCTCAAGAAATTCTGCAGAAAGAATTTTCTTCAGGAAAAAAAAGCAGTGTGCGCATAACTATTTTTTTTTCCATAGGTTTTACTGGGGAATGTCTGCAGAAAGGTTATAACCATTTTCTCAAGAAATTTCTGCAGCAAAAACGCAGTGTGCGCACAGGGCCTAATAATGCAGAACAGTCTAAATACGCACCCCCAGATAACGCACCCCCAGATAAGCACGCCTCTTTGGTAAAAATCATTACTGAATAAAAAAGACTCATATCTCTGGAACCGTAAAACTAAAAAAGAAGTAAGTGGGAATAAAATAAGGCTATGTGCCCACGGGACTCTGTATCTGCGGATTTTTCTGCAGCTAAATCTGCAGCATTCCCCCGGAATCCGCACCTTTTCATAGGTGCTGATTTTGTGTGGATTTGTCGCGGATTTGACGCGGATTTCGTTGCGGATTTTGCGGGGTTTTTTACATTCAATTGAATAGGCAAAATCCGCAGGTAAATCCGCAACAATAATTGACATGCTGCAGATTTTTCCGCACGGAAATCTGCATGATTTCCGCTGCAGAAAAATCCGGAGCGTGGGCACAGTATTTCCCAAATGCTATAGAAAATGGCTGGGGAGTAGCTGTGCTGCAGATTTCTGAAAAATCCGTGGCATTTCCTCGAGAAATCCGCGGCAAAATCCGCGCATTTTCCGCAGCGTGGGAACATAGCCTAAGAGAGAAAACTGTCCACTTTTGACCTCTTGGCAGGGCTTTTAGGTGACATTTTCTATAGGCACCATGGCCGCAAACAATATTTTTAAGTTATTGTAAAATCCGAGATCCCGGTGTGTCAGAAATTGTATTTTCACCATAGCAGGACAGCAGCAGGTTGGAGACAAGGGAATTATGTAAGTGTTAGACTTCAGTTGGATGATATCCATAGCTATTGATAATAGTATAAATTATTAAAATGTATGACATCAGTAGGTCTGCCGGGAATATATCATGAGGCGGCTTCCTGACGCATCACCGCCCGTTGTTTATATAGGGTGCGAGGTCCTTGAATATTTGTTCCTGCTGTGATTACAACACCCCAAAAAGAAGGCAGTACCAAAATGAATGGCGGGCCAACCCCACCCCAGGTTCTGTATAGGTATACATTTCTGTCCATTGTTATGCTCCTACTTGTTTCAGTCTGAGACTTTGGCCAATATAAGTTGTCTGTCTCTTCTGGTCTTTGGACTCTGGGATTATAATTCACTGTGACATTTATCAACTTTTGCACTAATTGTTTCAAGTTTGTGCTTGTACTTTGTCCCTTGCTAATACATGTCATCGATTAGTTCAAGAAATTGCTGTTTTCTCTGCGTCTTTCCTGGTCTTTTGTTAATGTCGCCCTATCATCCATTGTGGACTTGGTTTTTAATCTGCATATGACTTAATTAGTAATAAAGCTTTTTTTAGCCTTTCTATTGCTTGTGAAGTCTCTCAGTGTATGGGCACTATAATGTCTGTTTATTGATACAATTACTGTGTGCAGTGCTCTGCCCGTCAGCATTCATACTATACCTCACTAGTGGTTTTTTTTATGTATTTATTTTTTTTTATGCTACAATATTTTTGAAAACTCCTTCCTTTGGTTTATTCATTGGATAGAAAGTAGTGGACATAGAATGACCGGTTTTATACAGCAGCGGAAAATATTAAAAATTATTCAATAACTTTTCTTTATTCCTACAGGGTATAAATACGTGATTCTTGACATCCCACTTCTGTTTGAATCCCGGACTCTGACGCGCTACATGAAACACACTGTACTTGTTTACTGGTAAGAGTTATACCACACTGATAATATGGATGTACTGAGCGACATGCACGTCATTTACCGCAAAGAGTTGGAGAAGCTAAAATCTAACCTTGTTTCCTCCATGAGACCGTTAGCAGTCTCCATAGGTTGTCAGTGAACGTCACAGATTCCGGTGACATATATCAGGTGTCCATGGCCGCCTTTCCTTTATAACACTATCTGCAAGGAGTTTGTATGTTCTCCCCGTGTTTGCGTGAGTTTCCTTCGGGTACTCCGGTTTCCTCCCACATTCCAAAGACATACAAATAGGGACTCTAGATTGTGAGCCCCAATGGGGACCGTATTGCCAATGTATGTAAAGCGTTGTGGAATTAATAGCGCTATATAAGTGAATAAAATTATTATTATTATTATAACGCAATTACTACTTATCTACAGTGCCTTGCGACAGTATTCGGCTCCCTTGAATTTTTAAACCTTTTCCCACGTTTCAGGCTTCAAACATAAAGATAAAAATTTTAAAGTTATGGTGAAGAATCAACAAGTGGGACACAATTGTGAAGTTGAACGAAAGTTATTGTTTATTTTCAACTTTTTTAAATAATAAATAACTGAAGAGTGGGTAATGTGTGTAATCAAGTCTCTGTATAAATGCACCAACGGCTCTGTGATAGTCTCAGTGTTCTGTTTAAAGCGCAGATAGCATCATGAAGACCAAGGAACACAATAGGCAGGTCCGTGATACTGTTGCGGAGAAGTTTAAAGCTGGATTTGGTTACAAAAAGATTTCCAAAACTTTAAAAATCCCAAGGAGCACTGTGCAAGCGATCATATTGAAATGGAAGGAGTATCATACCACTGCAAATCTACCAAGACCCAACTGTTATGATTCAGGGACCAAGGAGGATCAAAAGATGCAGAATCCCAAAAGGTAACAGAGTGCCTGGAACCTTAACGGACTGCAGACCTAATCCTGATACACAGAAGTAGCCGTGGGGCGTACCTACGATGACCTGGACACCTCGACAAAGCCGGAGAACTAAATAATCTCACAGATAGAGATATAAGAAAAGCTAATCTGCCTCGGAGCAGTCCCCAAAGATAGATAGCCCCCCACATGTAGTGGCTACGGTGATATAGAAAAACACAATACAAAGCTAGAAAAGACAGATTTCAGCAAAGGTGAGGCCCAAACTATCTTTATAGGAAAGGATAGCAAAGAGCAACTGTCTGCAGCCATAAAAACCCTAATATATATCAGCACTTCTGATATGGAAAAATCCTGAGGTCACACAACCTCTCCCCCACTGTATTAGCACTCAGATGTTACTGGGATCCAAAAACACTAATACAGATGAGGGACTGAATTAATACCAAGCATGACAAACACAATACCTTGCAGAATCATGGAGCTAAGTATACAGACACTCTCAGCAGGGAATGATCCCATTCCACCAAGAACTCCACACAGACAAAATAGGAATCAAATATTAGTATTAAACTAGAAAAAAAACAACAAGAAAGTAGGAAGCAAACAGAAGAGGTACAAAGACCACTTATCTGAGAGGAGTTCTGGTAGTGAGCAGAGCTGGTTACAGAATGTCCTTAACACACAGGAGACAATGACCACCGGCAAGTAACAAGAGAAACCTACTCAGTTAAATAGCCCAATCTGACCCTGATTGCCAGTCCTCCACAGGTGTGTGGCTTTCATTCCACACATCAACTGCACCGCCAGCACTGACCACAAGAGGAAGCCCCAAACTGGAAAACGTATTCACAACACCCGGCCGTCCATCCAAACTTTCATCTCAAACAAGGAGAAGACTGATTAGAGATGCAGTCAAGAGGCCCATGATCACTCTGGATGAACTGCAGAGATCTACAGCTGAGGTGGGAGAGTCTGTCCATAGAACAACAATCAGTCGTACACTGCACAAATCTGGCCTTTATGGAAGCGTGGCAAGGAGAAAGCCATTTCTCAAAGATATCCATAAAAAGTATTGTTTAAAGTTTGCCACAAGCCACCTGGGAGACACACCAAACATGTGGAAGAAGGTGCTCTGGTCAGATGAAACCAAAATCGAACTATTTGGGCACAATACCAAACGATATGTTTGGCGTAAAAGCAACACAGCTCATCACCCTGAACACCCCATCCCCACTGTAAAACAGGGTGGTGGCAGCATCATGGTTTGAGCCTGCTTTTCTTCAGCAGGGACAGGGAAGATGGTTAAAATTTATGGAAAAATGGATAGAGCCAAATACAGGACCATTCTTGAAGAAAACCTGTTTGAGTCTGCAAAAGACCTGACACTGAGACGGAGATTTGTCTTCCAACAAGACAATGATCCAAAACATAAAGCAAAATCTACAATGGAATGGTTCACAAATAAACGTATCCAGGTGTTAGAATGGCCAAGTCAAAGTCCAGATCTGAATCCAATCGAGAATCTGTGGAAAGAGCTGAAAACTGCTGTTTACAAACGCTCTACATCCAACCTCACTGAGCTCGAGCTGTTTACAAAGGAAGAATGGGCAAGAATTTCAGTCTCTCGATGTGCAAAACTGATAGACACATATTCCAAGCGACTTGTGCTGTAATCGCAGCAAAAGGTGGTGCTACAAAGTATTAACCTAAAGGGGACGAATAATATTGCACAACCCAAATTCAGTTATTTATTTTTTATAACAGTTTTTAAAATAAGCAATAAATTTTGTTCAACTTCACAATTGTGTCCCACTTGTTGATGATTATTCACCATAACATTAAAATGTTTATCTTTATGTTTGAAGCCTGAAATGTGGGAAAAGGTTGAAAAATTCAAGGGGGCCAAATACTTTCGCAAGGCACTGGATATTCAGATCCGGCGCTGGTTAACCCCTTCACCCACTGGTGATTTTATTTTATTTTTTTTATTTTCATTTATTTCCTCCCCATTTTCCAAAAGTCATAACTTTTTTTATTTTTACGTCAATATAGCCATACAAGGTCTTATTTTTTTTACTTTTGAATGCCATCATTCATTCTGCCACATATTGTATTGGAAAAAGGGAAAAAATTCCAAGTGCAGTGAAATTGCAAAAAAGTGCAACTCCATAATTGTTTTTTCGTTTTTTCATTTGTCGTGTTCCCTATATAGTAAAACTGACCTGGCATTATGATTCCCCAGGTCAGTACGAGTTCGTAGATACCAAACATGTATAGTTTTACTTTTATCTAAGTGGTGAAAAAATTCAGAAATTTGTCAAAAAAGAATGGCGCTTTTGTCACCATTTTCCGAGACCCACAGCGTCCTCACATTTCAGGATCTGGGGCTGTGTAAGAGCTTATTTTCTGCGTACGGTACTGAGCTCATATTTTTAATTGTACCATTTTGGTGTAGATGCGATGTTTTGATTGCCTGTTATTGCATTTTATTGAAATGTTGCGGCGGCCAAAAAATTGTAATTTTGGTGTTTTTGACTTTTTTTTCCATTACGCAGTTTACCGATTGGATTAATTTATTTTATATTTTGATAGATCAGGAATTTCTGAACACGGCGATGGGGCAATTTGAACGCTTAGGTTTTTTTTTAAAAAAAAATATCATATGTTTTGAAAATTTTCTTTTCGCCAGGTTTTATTGATTTTACTACTCCCCTTGGGGAACTTGAAGACTGCACTGTCTGATCACTTGTGCTGTATAGAGCCATGTTGATGCACAGCTCTGAAAAGCACAAATGATTATTTCCTGTAAATGTTGGCGCTTAGCTGACATTCACAGTAAGTGAGTCATGACAACCGCAATTGCGTCACAAGGCTGGGGATGGTGGCAGGGAATGGTGCGATTACTGCCAGCGCCATTCCCTGCCACCATCGGTGGCCCCGTGACACAATTACGGAATTTGACAGCACAATCTAACTAATTAACAAGCGCAAGTGGAACAGAAATCCACCCACGCCTGTTAGCTGCACTTGTTGGATGATCAGATCAGCCAACATGTGCAGGGAAAGATGTGGGCTCCGCACATGAGCCCACATCAAAGGGAGGGACACAACCAAGGATGTACCTATGCATCATTGGTTTTTAAGGCGTTAACTTGTAAGTAAAGCTTACAAACAATATGGGTATGCTCAGTCAGCAGATATATATATATATATATATATATATATATATATATATATATATATATATATACATAATTATTTTTTTTTTTTATTCACATGTATCCTAAAGGACTCATTCAGAAGTAGTAGACAAAAACACAGCAATATACATTGTTCTTCAAAAGATGTATAAAAGAGCTGCTCTGGATACATCATCACATACTGTAGTTTATATTAGCGGGTCAAGTAACCTCCATGTTGTGTAGAAGAAGCCCAGAAACAATATACTCATTACTCTTCTATCATCAATCCTGAAGAACCAGCTCAGAATATAAACTGTACAGATCTAACAATAACAATAAAACCTTTTGTAAGATTCCCCCCTACATCTCCAAACTATATGTAACCTGTAACTGGTGGTATAAATGATACCTCAATTGTGGAAGGCCGATGAGCTCCATACGTCCCAGACCTGATCACATCTCCGAGGGCTCCTCTATTATCATACACTGATTTCTCAGATTATATATTTGTAATAAAATAAGGAATTATCCCATATAAAGGATAAGTGATAAATATTTTTTTTTTTTATAACTAATATTTTATTGTTTTTTTTTTTTCCAATTTTTCCAAAGGCTTACAGCATGTTCATGTTAATATAAATAAAAAAAAAATATAAAAAGATACATTTTTGAGGACATAACGTTAAAATGTCATATACAATAACTGATCATTGATTGCTGTCAGCTCTTAAGCCTTACAATATTTAGGAGAAATAAGCAGCAGGTATAAAATGGATGGTCGGGAAGGGGTAATAAGGAGTAGGGGGAGGAATTAGGGGATCAGACTTGTAGGCCTAAAGTCTGTAGAGTAATGCAACGTATTCTAGCTGTGAGATTAGACTAGATCAATACAGATCGATACCTAATATAAGTACAGACGGTTCTGCTAACTGAGAGGGCTTTATTAGCTTTTTTCCCCTTACTTTTAAGTTTTCAATTCTGATAAATGTATGATTGGTGGGGGTCTGACTTCAGGGGCCTTCAACCAATTCCAAGAACCCGGGGGTCCCAAACCCAGAGCAATAGTGACCAATGCTTCCATAGACCTGCAGAATTGAGTAAAGCTGTTCATTGGCAGGAAAACTACTGCTCCATTCACACTGGAGACGGGTGACCCCATTTTCGGCTCCCCACTCATTCATGTATTACCCAGCCCATGGATAGGTGATAAATGAAAACACCAATTTTCCTTATATCTTTGTAGAGTTTTTCATATATCCTGATTGGAGATCTCATTTATCCTCCATTTAGATGTGAGCACTTCCTTTGTACAGGTCTTGTATATACTGTATGTAGTAGCCCTGGTCATTATACTCTAGACTATATGAAACATTTATATAAGATTCCTGACATCATCTCTTAGTAGTAATTTTAGTAGAGCGGAAGGTCTGGTGCAGTTCACTAGCTACAATTAGATATCTTAATTACCTTAATTGATTGCTCCCCCATGGGAAATGCTAACTTTTCATTACAGAGAAATGTATCTATTGGCTTCGCCTCTCAGATCCAATATCCAAGCTGGAGGCAGTGAATGAGCGATCATTACATAGTTCTATCTGGTATAACTTTTAAGTCCATGAGCTGAATATAGCTGTAGAGAAGATCTAACATTGATCTAACCAGTGATTCTGACTCGTGAGGCTGCGGTCATCATGAAGGTTAACATAGAATATGTATATTATAGTATAGGCACGGAGTGGGACATTGTCTGCAGCTCCTTAAGGTTGATTCAGGTCATTCAATGTTTTGCATTTAGCCCCCATGATATCTTTATGCATAGGGCTATGATAAAATTGCTATGTTCCATAGACAGATTGCGTCTGCCAAACCATGCTTTAGCCGATTGTTCAACCGATAGCAATCTCTGCCATCTCCCCTATACACAGAAGGTCTTGCCCGGCCCAGAACTCCGGTGTTCTCTATCAAAGGGCCACCAACAGACATCTTTGTCAGATGTTTGTCTCTGGGAGAACAAAGCGATCAGCAATCCGAAACCGGAGATGCCCAATCAACATTTTCACCAACAATCAATTGGCTGCCCCCATACACATTACTGAGCCCATTGATATCAGCAGGCTCAGCTGGCATTACACTAATATGTATGGGGGCCTTAAAGGAAATCTGTCAGCAGGTTTTTGCTACTTCATCTGTGAGTAGCATGATGTAGGCAAGAGATCCTGAATCCAACGATGCATCACTTAGATAACTGGCAGCAGCCGTTCTGACACAATCAAAATTTTTAGATTTTGCCATGTAGCAGAGCTAAGAGAGCTATCCCGCACAATACCAGGCTCTCAATAGAGATTGTACATTGACAGTGAGGTGTCAGTCATAGAAGGGAGCATGCTGGACTACTTTGCGCGTCAAATTGTAGTCCAAGCAATCATAATTTCTGCTGCCTAAACAATAGCAAATAAACAATTGATCAAACCTTGACAAGACAGCATCCCTGAATTTTATATTTTAACCCTTGTAGCATGCTGCCTCCAGATTGCATAGCAAAGACATGCTGACAGATTGTCTTTAAGGCATCCTTGAAAGATATTGAACCCTCCAATACAAGTTTTTGGATGCAATAAGAACTAATGATCCTAAAATAACCCAGTCTACACATGTGAAGGGGTGAAGAGGATAAAGGATCTCACCTTGAGATGGTAGTTCCCTCGTACAGGGAAATCCCAGCGACTTCTGCTCATTCACTTGTGCCAGTATAAGTTATTTAGGATGTCTTGCAAACTTTAACTTAACCATTTGTCTTCTTGGCCCCACATTAATCACTGCAAGTGTCTCACTACTAAAAATGGTTAAAAAGAAAAACTTATCAAAGCAAAATGAGCGGATCGATTTATGAGGCTCATTAGGAGTCTGTGCCTGGAAATGTCTAATACAACCGGCAGCCAATGATTACGTCTTCAGTCGAGAATTTCAAACAGTCCTGTGAGTTTCTTGCTCGCCCTCTTATTTATGGCATCTTAATTTAGAAAGTCTTCAATAAACTTTCCCTCCAAAATGGAAAAAAAAATAAATAAAAAATTAAATAAATATAGTCCTTTTAGGGAACCTAAGATTTCCCCGTTCACTGTTTTACCAACCTGTCTGTTCCACCTCTCAGCCGGCATAAATTTTGGTTATCTGCCAAGAGAATTCCATTGAGCCCCGAGTACATAGCATAAGGGTTGTCCTCTCACCGTTTCTATACGTATTTACAGTATTACTTCGGTTCACAAAAGGCAAATGTCCATCAGATTCAACAAGGCCCTCCTGTGTATAAAAGGCAACAACATGTAGAGACACAAAAGATATCCAGCAGCCAGAGTTATCAATAGAAATGTAAATTTACTCAACGATTAAACTCAATCTGGCATGTCATGATAGGGAACTGATGTGCGTTCTGAAATATGTTGACTAGGTTGTTTAGGGTATGTTCGTGGATGTGGTCGTCTTTATGCTGGACATTTCTGTGGCTACAATGAGCACCGAGCTGTCCTACAGACGTCTCTTGTCCATGGTTGGTGGGACCCTACCTAGCTACTTTGCCTTTGATGTGGATGACATCCCTTATGGTTGCACTTGACCAGCAGATCAGGACATCAGCACACATGCAATTTGCTCTGCCCTGTTTAGGAGAATGTAATAACTTCTCTCCTTATGATCAAGATTTGCAAGTCTGTCTTTCCTTTTCAATTAGACTGTCTGCCTATAAACATGGTCACCATGACTGGTACGCTTATGCTTTCCTGAAGGGAAAAACTTCTAGTTATGTTGATATATCATTACCCTTTAAATAACAGATGTACCAGAAAAGAATTTTTGGAGGAAATGTCCTGCATGGAATAAGTCAGGAGAGCTGCCAATAAAAAAAAAATAGTTTGAACTTCCAGGGCAAAGCCTGAGGCTGCACCAGAGGGTTTTGATGATAATATTCCTCCCTTGTTTTGTGTCTGCTGTTGTGATGAAGACCTTGTATTTATTCAAGACACCAGATCCAATAATGTCTACACAGTACCTGACTAAAATACAAGTTTGATGTTTCAGATGCACAAAATGTTTCCATTCTATCAAAAGTTCGAATTTGCATCAAAGTTATTCTCTCTCCTGCTAATCGAATGTTCCTCATTGTGCCTTAAGGTGTCTCCAAATCCAAGAGGATAATAAATGTAGGGTGAAAAAAAATGAAATAATAATCGCCTCACCTCTCACCTGTCCTGTTGTCGCAGCCACCCAACCAGTCCCCCATGAACCTCCGTCCAGCCTCTTCTTCCCTCCAGAGAGACATTCACTGCCAGCATTCCCTGGGCTTCCGGCGGTGAGTAGCCTTTGAGGTCACACCGTATGGCACCATGTCACTGACTAAGCCTCGGGATACGCATGTTGTGACCTCAAAAGCCTG
Organism: Anomaloglossus baeobatrachus; assembly: GCF_048569485.1. Classification (NCBI taxonomy): domain Eukaryota; kingdom Metazoa; phylum Chordata; class Amphibia; order Anura; family Aromobatidae; genus Anomaloglossus; species Anomaloglossus baeobatrachus. Next base: position 414,221,366 of record NC_134357.1, on the reverse strand, counting down.
CTCAGCACTGGAATCATGGCACAGAGTGAGGATGTCACCACTGGAGGAAAGAGGATGGCAGGGGGCTGCAGCATTGAAAAGGTCAGCAGCAGGGTGAGTTTTATTACTTTAATTTTTTTATTCCTTTTCCTGTTCCTCTACAAATCATCAAAATGGCTGTCGAACTGCTGCCATTTTGTTAAATTCGCAGAAAGGAAATAAAAAATTCAGATTTAAGAGAATCTGATCTTAACTAAGTCATCTCTAGTCTAGTGCCTGACAAAAGTCACAAAGGTGCTTGTTAACAGACACTTCCTGTAGTGCAGCAATAATCTTTGGGCCTAGAACTTAAAGGGAATCTGAGAGCACAATGATTTGGGAAAAGAGATCCTGAATCCAACCATGTATCACTTAGATTACTGGTTGCAGCCATTCTAACACAATCAAAATTTTTAGATTTAGCCATGTACCAGAGCTACCCCCACCCACACCATGCTCTCACTAGAGATTGTATACTGACTGTAAGGTGTCAATTAGAGGAGGGGGTGTGTCGGACTGCTGTGGGTGTGAAATTGTAATCTGAGCAATAATAAGGGTCCTGCTGCTTAAACAAACCTAGAAAACAACAGATCAGACTTTGACAAGACAGTCATCCCTGAATTCGATGTCAACCCTTGCAGTATGCTGTCTTCAGCTTGCATAGCAAAAACCTGCTGACAGATTTTTTTTAAGGCATCCTAGAAAGATATTGAACCCTGTAGTTTAGTACAAGTTCTTGGATACAATAAGAACTAATGATCCTAAAATATCCAGTCTGCAAACGTGAAGAGGATAAAGGATCTCACCTTGAGATGGTGGGTCCCCCGTAAGCTGGAATTCCCAGCGACTTCCGCTCATTCACTTGTGCCAGTATAAGTTATTTAGGATGTCTTGCAAACTTTAACTGAACCATTTGTCTTCTTGGTCCCACATTAATCACTGTAAGCTTCTCACTAATAAAAATGGTTAAAAAGAAAAACTTATCAAAGCAAAAATGAGCGGATCGATTTATGAGGCTATTTGGCTCATTAGGAGTCTGTGCCTGGAAATATCTAATACAACCAGCAGCCAATGATTACGTCTAACGAATTTCTCTTTAGTTGACAAGAATTTAAATGTTGTTTGCAACAGTCTGTTTTTGTGATCAGGGAGGGTCTCTGAGGTCATTACCCTATCGATAAGACATGTAACTATTTCAATACAAAGGCACCAGTGAAACGGCGTGGGGATGATTGCGCTGTTGAGAAGTAAGGCTAGGTTCACATTTCCGTTGTTTTGCATGTACAACGGATGACAAGAATTAGAATTCATCATCGGACTTCGTTGTAAAAGAGAGAACGATCAGCTGATCTTTCACAATAGCCGGCCGGCTTTTGAGAGCAAACAGATGATCACCCGGCGGCCGGCTAATGAGAGCTATCAGCTGATCACTCACAGCAGCCGGCCGCCGGGTGATCAGCTGATCGCTCACAGCAGCCGGCCGCTGGGTGATCAGCTGATCGTTCGGCCGGCGAGAATGTGTGCGGGTGGCGGAGTGCATGGTGGGTGGAGCCGAGCGGGCCCATGGCGCTGAGGACATCAGTGCTGGGAACCGAATGGCTGGGGACAGGTGAGTGTGTGTGTGCGTGTGTGTGTCTGTGTGTACATGCGGAGTGCGGGAGGGGGCGGAGCTGAGCTGGGAAGTGTCGTGCTCCCTGCACACGTAGCCTGGCTAAATATCGGGTATCTAAGCAAAGCACTTTGCTTGGTTACTCGATATTTACCTTGGTTACCAGCGTACACCGCTTAGTGGCTCCTTGCACACGTAGCCAGGGTAAATATCGGGTAACTAAGCAAAGCGCTTTGCTTAGTAACCCGATGTGTACCCTGGTTACGTGTGCAGGGAGCCAAAGAGAGCATGTGCAGCGAAAGCCTACGGATTGCACTGCTCAAAAAAACATTACACTCTGCGTTCCTGCCGCCCGACGGTCAGTCGTTCCACGACTGATCAGTCGGGCGGAGGATGCAACGCAGCATCATCAGTCACAATCCGCTGCTCATACAAGTCTATGGGAACAACGGAATCCGCCAAACGGATTCCGTTGTTTACCAGAGCCGCGGATTGTGACTGATACAAATTGACGGAAATGTGAACCTAGCCTTACAAAAACCAATACGTAGGATCCCAATGAAAGGCAGTTTATTTCTCAACATGTTTTGAAGTATTCACACATCTTCACTGTGACCACTTTGAAACGCGTTGGGGAAAAACCCACCCCATTTCTTTGGGATCCTACGTACTGGTTTTTGTTACTTCTCAGAAGCGCAGTCATCACCATGCCGTTTCTCTGTATCCTTTGCATTGTTACTAACCTTGGGGTTCGTGGTTCTGCAGCAGCTGATTACAGGCTTTGATCTTGTGTGCCACATAACCTAACAAGGTGAGTATATTTCTACATATCATCACCACATATCTGTTGAATAGCACCCTAATCGCGCTGTTCTGTCCCATAATTTCCTACGTCTACATATTTATTTTGGCATAGAAGTAATACAGTCATCCAAAAACTGAGCCTGCACTACTGAGACAATCTGACAACAATACCTGAACACTTTTTTGTACTTCTAATCCACACAAGGTTTTCACAACTTGACAGAAATGTAATTGAATCTCTTGGTATTGCGGGTTTAGGGCTTAAACCTCAAGCAATCATATCTCAGTCTAGATTTTTCTTACTTTAAGCCCAATTCTTTCTGACTGTCTTGCAGTGACCCACAAACTCAGGTTGAGAGATTGATTCGGAGAAGCGGTCTTTCCCGGGAGGAGGTCCAGAAGCGTTTAGCCGCTCAGCTTCCAATTGACAGCAAATTGCAACTCGCTGATCACGTCATCGACAACTCCGGTGACCGGGAGAGTACGCGGCGGCAAGTCCTACAACTCCACCATCGACTGAAGTCTTCACTAGGATACCTTCCAACTCGCATTGCTGCGGTGACTGTGGCTGCCGGGCTTGTGGCGCTGATGTGGAGCCTGTTAAGGCGGTTATGGCAGTGAACCCTTGAAAGTGCAGAATTATATACTGACTGTGATACATAGATTTTAGTCTTTTCCTCTTGTAAATGCCTTCAAGTGGATTTTAGCTGATTTTAACCATGTATTTCCAGATCAACTCTAATGTGGAAGTCAGTAAGATGACTACTGTACATCCATTGGCAAAACCCCTACAGCCTGACTTCTGCATCAGAAATTCTATTGCCCCCTCTGCTGGCTGTATTGTGGAAATGCAGAGAAGGATTTGCTATGTCAGTCACTATACAAAGAATATGATATATTTTTTATTACATAGCTAATAAGCATTAGTGATATTTTCAGGGTGAATGAGATCAGTGGATACCATCTTGTTCATCAGCTTTAGCTTTCTAGTCTTCCTCCTAAAGCAAAAGTAGCTTATTTTTCCACTAACACACATAAAGTATTTAATTTTTATGGATTTTTTTAAAAAATAGAGTGGAATTTATTATCTTTTATTTTGACGGGACTATGATTTTAAAGGTGGGATCGGGGAGAGTGGACATATTTGATCTATGATGATTAAAATAAATGATAGACGACTTGTCCTTTTTCTAACACTGATGCCATTTTACATGTAAATTTCTGATTTATGGTAGTCACAATAATTTAGGCTAGGACTACGCAGTAAACCTGGTCACATAAAGATTGCAGCACTACATTACAACATTACATCTAAGGGACGGTTCCACTTGCGTTTTGCACGCATACAACTCTATGAGAGTGTGTGAAACATCACACTGCACTCGCATGTAATCCGAGTGCAGTGCGATATACGCAGAGACAAGCAGCGGAGGAGATGGGGAGAAAGTGCTCCCTCTTCCCCGCACCTGTGATAATGTTAGGGTGAACTCTTAACCAGAGATCACTCTTTGCCTACTGCCTGGCCTAATTGGTGTGGACCAAGTGCATGCGTAAAGAATTCACACCAGACACAGTCGGATATGAAATCTCTTCTTGATCACAGTAAAAATGGCAGACAAAGGGATGAGTACAGAGCATGCGTCCTCTGATATAGGCTAGGGGCGTACACAAGTTCGGATATGCCCATTTAGTGGGACAGTTCATGGGCTAGCCAATGGGGAGATCCGTGTTGCTGTTGATGGGCGGGTCTGACTTCAGTGCATGAATCCATGGTGTCATCTGATCTGTGGGTTGGTCTTCTAGATTGGCCAGGGGTCTTTTCCTTATATGGTGGTCTGCTTACATCTGGACATTCCTTGTATTCCAGGCAAGGTGTGGAGAACAGGAAATGGCAGCCATCCTTAAATCTGTGTCATGTGTATGATCTGAAACCTGAATTATGTAAGGCAAATCGACATATTTCCCACAATCCCTTGTCAAGAGGTTAATTAAGTATTTGATGGAAAGGTCCTCCTCAAAAATATGATCGCAAGATCGCATCACAGTCGCATGACCCTCGGCTGACACCCGCAGCAGAGGGTCATTAGCATATTGCCTCCGATGCTCTCGCATCGGAAAATGCGGACGAGTGGAACCGTACCCTAAGTCTGGGGCTAGACAGCAACTTTGGTCGTGGCAAAGGATGACCTGCCAGACATTGTGAAGTGTCACTGCTACATTGCAGCATAGTGTAGATGAAAGGGAACTTCCTAGTTATGGTACCTTGTGGATTGAAACCCCACTCCATTACATTATACTGTGATGTTACAGAGAGTTTTGGCCGCATGACCAAAGTTGCCTTGCAGTCCCAGTCTTATGATGATCTTTTTGCCAGTTTCCATGGCCTATGCATAACTCTTGCCTTTCTAGAAGACTAACTTCTTTAAATTTCCTTATATACTTTGCATATTGTCAGGAGAGCATCTCCTGTTTACGCTGCCGACAATAATGATTCACTGTGTTCATGTTTACTTGGTCCAATGATTGTTCTAAGAAAGCACATTCATCCAATTATCGGCTTATTTGAAAGGGCCTGGCTCCTAGAGAATGCAGTTTGTCTCGATAGTCCACGGTATGACAGAAGACGTTTGTCTCTCGCCTTAGAAACATATAATGTTTCTGATGTTGGCTAAGTGTAGTTTCCCACTGTGGTCAGCGGGTGGCAGCGTGGCATAGTTTGGCTTTTCGGTGCTTGTTAGTGAAGACGAGAGGTGTTTATCGACCTGGGAGAAGGGGCAGGGGGCGGATTTTATCAGATTGTTCTTTTCCTGATCAAACATGGATCAGCGGAAAGGAGGGAGACCACCCAATCTTATGGCCGTCACTGCACATCTCGCTGTCGTTACGTGACCAGAGTGCAGAACGTGTAACCCAAGAACTGCTGGACACCCAAGGAAACCCTGTCACCTCTGACAGACAATGATGAACAATTAGGAGTACCAAGACCATAGCTACTCAGCGGTCATGTATACCAGGCAGGATGTACAGTCTCCTGCATTTTACATGCTTCTCTCCAGGATCAGTACCATTTTCAGCACTGATAATGTATAAAAGCTCCAAGGATTTTCAGGCACAGATTTTCAAACATTTATACGAGAGTTTACTAAGATGTGCAATAAAGCTGCTATACTTCGTTAAAAATCTGACGCCTCACTTCTTTGTGTCCGAGGCTGACCGCTGTATCGATTTCTATCAGGCACCCAATTGATGCAGAAGTTTCCTGCTACTTCCCTCACTCCTCAACTACACTTCCCAGCACCCCTTATGTTTTTCTAATATGAGCTGGAGGAAGGTTCTGGTCTGTTTAACTCATGATTGATGGCCTAATAAAACATCATATTTCTCAATCAGTGATGAATGAAGAAAAAAGGCCCCGTCACACCCTACGATATATCTAATGATATGTCGTCAGGGTCACGTCGTTAGTGACACACATCCGGCATCGTTATAGATGTCGTAGCATGACATCTCCGAACGACTGTTAACGAGCAAAAATACTCAACTTATCGTTGCTCTTTGACATGTCGTTCATTTTCATAATGTCGTTCCTCCTTCTGTGCGCCGGTTGTTCATCGTTCCCGAGGCAGCACACATCACTAGCAGGACATTACGTCTCGCTCATCTCAGCCCCTCCGCTTCTATTGGGCGGCCGCTGTGTGACGTCGCTGTGACGCCGAACATCCCTCCCCCTTCAGGAAGAGGATGTTAGTCACCCACAGCGATGTCGTTAGGGAGGTAAGTACATGTGACGGGGATTAACGACATTGTGCGCCACGGGTAACGAATTGCCCGTGACGCACAAACGACGGGGGCGGGTGCGATCGCACGATATATCGATGCGTGTGACGGGACCTTTAGAGTGTTATTTTACTGTGATCAGCTGTTGGGAGGAGGGTGGGGGATCATCTGGGTGACCAGGTGACAGAAAGCAACCCCCTAAGAGAGCTAAAGTGGTTGACAATGGTAGTTGTCAGAAAAGTACTAATGTTCTGAAAAAAGAACTGACAGAAAATGCTGCCCCATGGTTTAAAGCATGGATTTGTCATGTAGAGCATGGCAGATAAAGCCTCGGACACTTTACCTTCAGACAACTTGATATTATTTATTAGACAATCTGCAAATCACTTGATTTACAAATTATGTTCTCTTACCTGCAAAAACCTCCTCCATAGTTTTTGACACTATCTTTCTTCCTTGTTGTCCACTTTCTTGTAACGCCTGCCTGGATCCACAGACTCAGACGGGCTGTAATTGACAGGCTAGAGGGAAGACACTCACCAAGCAGGACCCCTCGAACCCTGAAACCCTTTACAGGGATTTGGAATTACATAGGGACCTGGAGATTACTACCTGTGGAAGGCTGTAGTCCGAGAGAGTAGTCGTCAGGCAGATTCAAACCAGGAAATGCTGAACAGGGACAGAATTGGCAGGCAAGGACGTAATCAGAAAACAAGCAGTGGTCAAATCCGGATCGGGTAGCGAGGTACATAAACAGCAGGCAGGTGAGGTAGTCAGGAAACAAGCAGAGATCAGCACATAGGAATCACTATACAAATAACACAGGAACCAGGGCTAGAACTATCTCTGGCAGTGGTCAGATGATAGGAAGGGGAATAAGAAGGGTGTGGTGTCTTCTCATTGGCTGCAGGTGAATGATAGCAACTTCAGCTGGAAGACAAACACCACCCACAGTCAGCCAGTGGTACTGCAGATTCCAGCCTAGTGGATGAGCGGAGCCTGCGCTCAGCAGAGCCATGGGCACCCACTCCTCTCCCATCACCAGCACTATCTATGGCGGGAACACGGCGTCACCTGGTGATCGGAGCAGAAGTCGCAGGAGCGAACTTCGGTGTGGACATGACATTTCAATGTCAAGTGTAATTGTGGCAGCCGTGGAGACAGATCACAGGAACTGTAGTGGTGGTGCTACCATCCTTGTCTCTCTGCTTCATCGCTGTTGGCTGGTGGGGACACAATAGAGAGAGAGACATTAACTTTATGGCAGGTAAACCATTAGACAATGGCAGGAGCTATTCCTGTTGAGAAGTAAACAAAGGAAGTTCAAGAACCTATAGTACTGGCATGATTGATGATGATGATTGATGATGATGATGATACAGAACTACACTCTCAAGAAGAGGGGATGGCCTTTTACAAGGCATGAAGAGTGGGACAGTTCCTGGCCTCATTAGTCTGAGAATGACGGCAGCAGGATCATGCTTTTCTATTGTCAGACAACCCACTCAGGTTATACGAGATGCTGCTGATAAGTCTTTGGCTTTGTGATCTTTTTTTTTTTTGTTTCTATGGTAACGAATGAAATTCACATCACATGAAAGCCTTATATGTCTAATATATGTTTTCAAAATTTTGTGTTTGCTTATGGCAACAGTGTTGTATGCACGCAGGAGAACAAAATGGCAGAGTCTAATGTGATATTCACAGCAACTGAGAGCAGAGGAGTGATATAATTCTTGGCTATTTTAGATATTGTATGTCATGTTCAGTATGTACCAGTTCAGACTATGAGATTAGGAATTGCCGGCAATTTTTCTAGTTTGTATTATGGAGTCATGTCCTTTGTCGAATTTTCCTTTTGCAGGATCTATTCTAGCCCATATAAAAGTTCAGTTTGGACAAGAGAGGAATAGCAACTAGAGTAGGACCAGAGAGAATTACACCTTGACGTGATTACTGGGCACAAGTAGATTTGTCCACCTTTATTTGCTAAGTAACTCATATTTTTCATATTTTCTTGGCAGTAATGCATATTCATATTCCAATGTTCACCATCTACATGCTTGTTTTTTCTCCTTCCCTTATTATTATTATTATTATTATGTTTATGCAAGGAAAGTCCGTGAACGATATTCATGGTGATATGTCGCAGACATTGAGGGATTGATGCCCTTCATATTCCACAGTTAAGAACTGGGTTCACAAATTTAAAATGGTCCACTTCAGCACCAATGAGGAGGAACGTCCTGGACAACAGAGTGGTTATTGTTCCGGAGATCGTCAATGCTGTGTACAACCTCCTACTGGAGAATCGAATTTCAGCTAGAGCAATAGCAGACATCATGGGGATTTCCCGTGAACGTGTTTGTGTCATTATCCATGAACATTTGGACATGAGGAAGCTATCTGCAAAGTGGGTCCCCAAATGTTTGACAACAGATCAGAGAAGCATGCGAGTGAAAACTTCCTAGTCAATTTGTCACCTTTTCCGGACAGATAAGAACTTCCTCGATCAACTGGTCACTATGGATGAGACTTTGATTTATTTGTATGACCCTGAAAACAAGAAACAGTCAAAAGAGTGGAGGCACAGTGGTTCTTCTCAGACAAAGAAGTTCAGGGTGCAAAAATCAGTCACTAAGGTGATGGCGTCTGTGTTCAGGGATAAGGAGGGCGTGCTGCTAGTGAACTACCTTCAAAAGGGTTCCACCATCAATGCAAGGAATTACATTGAACTTTTGGACCAATTGAAGGCAGCTCTGAAGGCCAAAAGGCGTGGCAAGCTGTCCAAAGGAATCTTGTTTCTGCAAGACAACGCCTCCGCTCACACTGCACAAGCGACCACAGCAAAACCGGCAGAGCTGGGCTTCCAGCTGGTTGACCACCTACCTTGTTCACAATATCTAGCTCCCTCTGACTATCCTCTGTTTCCAAACCTGAAGAAACCTCAAGGGTACCAAATTTCACATCATTTCTGATGCCATGGCTGCTACAGATGCCTGGTTTGAGGCACAACTGAAATCCTTCATTTTGCTAGGCTTACAGAACTTGGAATACCGATGTAAGAAGTGTGTTGACATCAGTGGAGAGTATGTGGAATAAATGTAAAGTTTCATCATCCTATCTCGTTTTCTTCTGGGTAAAGCCAAAGACTTATCAGCAGTCCCTTGTAGTATAGTGAGTAAATGATACATTAAAGGGGTTGTCCAGTACTGTTTTATTTTTTACTTTGGGCTGAGGAAATAACAGATAGTTGCAAACCACCTATCTGTTCTGCCCGACACAGAGTAGTTACAGACTGCACCTATTGGACGTCATGTTGACAGAGCAGCGTCTTCTCTTTCACTCTGTTCCGTTGATGAGGCCTGAATCTGCTGATTGAAAGCCATCTCCCCTCTGCCTTTCTGCCTGCTTATTAGTTCTTTAACTCATAGTTAAAAAATAATATTGCCCTGGACAGTTCCTTAAAGGGATTGTTTAATGCAGATAATGATTGTAGGATAAGTCATTAAATATGTCCACTGGGTACTAAATTTTGAATGTTTTTTTCCAAAATATAAAATATCTCTGTCCTGATGCATAGTCCTGTATAGAGATTATTATTTATGCAGTGTCTATGAACAGGTACCATCAGTATAGCAGTATTATATTCCCATTGTATCACCATCTTCCTCCACACATCACATGAAGCCAACAGAACTAGAAAAGCTTTTATTATTACTTAAAACGCTACCATCAGGCTTGTCATCCACAATGCCAGACTTGTCATTAGAAATGCCAGGCTCCCCACGTATGCAGGACAAGAATCCTACATACAGATCCATGCCAGCCTTACACACAAGAAAACTGGCAATCGCTATATCGTAGCCAACATTGTGTATCATTTTATTTACTCTGTGCCAAGCTGCTTTGTATCTCATGAGACTGTCAGGCCTCCTCAATACAGTTTGTACTTTAGTACTTACTATAGATAGATCTATCTATATTTAAATATATATGATATATGGTGTGTGTGTGTGTGTGTGTGTGTGTGTGTGTGTGTGTGTGTGTGTGTGTGTGTGTGTGTGTATATATATATATATATATATATATATATATATATATATATATATATATATATATATATATATATTTGAAACCAAAAGTTTAAATACACAACATAAAAAGACATAAATGAAATTGATCACGAGTCAACACACCATACGATAGAATATTAAATAAAAAATACGGCATATATTAGAAAAATATATTAGAGAAATGTTAAAAAAGACATGGTTGTTCCAAAAAAAAGCGAGAGACGAGGGGATGAATACCAGGGGGACGTCTATAGGTGAATTAAATATTATTAAATATCCATCAAATAACATTAAATATCCATCAATATCCATTGATATTCATCAATCCGGCAATCCATCAATATCCATCAAAAGACAAAAATAATATGCTTGAGAAAGAATTAAGTGCAGTGCATTTCAGTTTACCACAGCAAATGTCCATATGATAGTAAAGTGCATAGTGCTCAAAAAGAAATATTGGGATGGAAACTGCAGGAATGAGGCAATGGAGAGGGATATTAAGTACCTGGGGATAGGGTCCATGGAGCTCGTCAACCTTCAGCCCAACGCGCATTTCGTCTTGCGTTAGACTTCCTCATGGGGGTAGTGAAGCGATTCTTTGTGTAGCATCATGGGAAAGCTCTGAAGGCAGAGTCATCTTCCAGGCAGCATCCGCCCCACAGCCTGGAAGAGCTCATTTATATAGAGTGATAAAAGATGATTTATTCACAACAAGGCATCTGATATGAGATATGATGGTTTTTTTCAGGATTCTCTAACCTATATGCCCAAATGGTCAGATAGGTCAAATGTGGTGACAGATTCCATTTAATGAATCAGTGTGCAATGAGCTCCCCCTAGTGACCTTTTCTCTTTTAACTCAATGTGCAGGGACCTTTTGCACAGATCATGGCATTATGGTTTGGGCTTGCTGAACACCTTGTTTCCCCAATAGGATAATATGTGTCTCTTTTTGTCCGTGAGTATCCTAGTTTTCTATTTACTGTGGCAGCCTTGATGTTGTGATATCAGGGTGAAGCCCCGGCCTAAAGTGAATGTCCACTTGCTAATACTATGTCATTTATATGTCAAATGTCACCGCAAACGCTTTTTCTGTGCTTCGCTAATTGTAAGGTTAAAGAAGCTAGTCCTTTGGCGATCAGCTGGTGGTGCCTCATTAACACTTGAAGTTTGGAAAATGTAAATTATGGGGAACCTGTCAGCCTGATTTTAGATTTAGAAGTATAGCTGTAAAGATGCTCATCCACCAATAAAAACTAGACTTTTTTGTAAAGGCCTGATGAGAAATCCAGCATTAAAGCTGTATGCAAATGCACTGGGGCGTATCAATATACGTTGGAGAGGCAGTCTATTATTTGTTCTAAAACTGTCATGAGGGAAAGGATTATAATAAAATAAAGAGAGAGTCGGTTCTTACCACTGTGATCCCCTCCGCCAGTGGTCTGCTGGGACTGTGATATTACCTCACTCTGCAGCCAATTAATGGCCTCAGGGGACTGAATGCATGGGAAATCTTAAAGGGGTGGTTCAATACTCTGCAATAGTGACCACATCTCTGTAAAACTGATAGGGAAGGCTTTTTCTAAATTGTGTTGCCAATTCAACCTCTGAGCGGCACTATCGTGGTCCGCTCATCCCAATCGCGTGATCTCTGGGATCCGGTGATGTCATATAAACTTCCAGTACTTGAATGGCTTCTACTGGGGGTAACATCAGCGTGATTGGATGTAGTGTGCCCAAAAAAAAAAAAAATGGAAAAAGTGTTCGGTTTATGGTTTGCTGCACATTGCCAATCAGTGACTTCAAATGAAGTTTAGGTCAAGTCTGGGTCCCAAATCGAACTGTATCAAAAGTCTGTCTGAGCCCGCTGAACCTAACCTCCACAGGTTTGCTCATCTCTAGTCACTATATTTAAAGCATATCAAAGGCCACTTCATCCATATAAATAAAAATTGCCCATGTTGAAATGTATCTATCCCTATCAGGAAGCATACAGGAGAGCAGATGAAGAGCCTGCAGCACTGAGGAGGAGCAGTATGCTGCTCTGAAATATAGTTTTAGCAAATAAGAATAGGACCGCCCATTCAAAGATGAAAATAGACCGGTAAGTACAGGAAATAATTTTTCTGTCGGGCTTGTACTGTATATTAATAATAGTCATGTAGTCATGTGCTTTGTAAACAATATTACCATGATAGGAATATCCCTTTAACCTCAGCAACAGACTTGTACGTTACTATTACTATTGATTTTCCATGTAGCAGGAGAAACATTACCACCCTCGCCATTCTCCAAGTCATTTTTTTTTTGACCCCTTTATTCCCCATAATATACAACTACATCATGGTTTGGGCATATGAAGCTAGACGAAGAGCTCAGCCCTGTACAGGGATGACGGTGCAATCATGTATGTGTTGTATTGCCGCAAAGTATGAAAAGGATACCAACGATAGAAGAATAGTTGGCATTTACTGAGCATGTGCGACCTGTTATGAAATAACAACAGGACGTATCCATGGGCGACCAGGTATTCAAAAACTTCTGACATGCTGGTTTTTAGATGGTGATATCTGGAGCGAGTGAGCGCTTTTGGAAATTGATTGCATTTGACAAATATACTTAATTTCAGGATTTTAAGTCACTAAGCAATGATTTAAATTATGGAAATAACACTCGATCCAAACACAAAATAGCTAAAAAAAAATGTAAAAAGTAATCATTGCAAAAGTCTGATCTATCAAAATCTAAAATCGTTTAACCCCTAAAGTAAATGGTATAAAGAAAAATAAAAATCGAAACGCCAAATCTGCCGCTGTACTTAACCCCCAAAATACAATAAACAGTAATAAAAGAAGCATTATATGTGTTCCATAATGGTGTTATTACAACTCACAATGCAAAAAAAAGCCCAATGACGGAAAAATTAAAAAAAAGTTAAAGGTCTCATAGAATGGCGACTCATCCAAATATTTTCTTACAAATGTCAGATTTTTTTAACCACGAAAAAAATAATAATAATAATAATAATAATAACAATAATAATAATAAAAAATATATGTACGGTATACAAGTTTGGAAGAGCAGGAGGAAAAAAATTAAAGCACAAAAATTAAAAATCGCCTTGTCACGAAGAAGTTAATATGATATAACCCTATTAATCATTAAAATGTTGGTATATGTAAGGCTCAATGTTGTAATTTCCAAACCCCTATATAGAATATTGTATTGTCATGTATCATTGTTAATACTGGAGTCTGTTTGTGGCAGAGGGGCACTGGAGTTCGGGCACGATGCCTCCCCTACACCCATAATGCTGCATCCAAGGGTATAGTGATAAGAATACACATGCCATGTCCCGCTCTGTGTATTACTTTCACACTTTGCTATCTGAATGTCATTTTGTGCATGTCAGTGGATATGTCTGTATGATCAGCCTGCACATGTACGTAGTGATTGACGAGTGCCAGTGTGATGTCACTTTATGTCAGTGTTACTAGGCTGCTTTACCTTTAAGTGCTGTGTGCGTGTCATTGTCGCCTGTGGCTGTGTGGGTCGTTGTGGCTAGCCTTGTATATCCATCCATGAATGTGCCCTATATGTGAGCGTTGTGTTCCTGCAGGACAGACAAAATACGTGTTGGTCTGTTTGCCGGTTCAGAGTCCTCTGTATATCTGTCACAGGAATTAGTGTGTTTGTCACTTGCTACGTGTCCATGTGATATTTTTTCGGCAGCGCTGCCTTTTCTCTTTCTAATATTGAGGATTCATGCTCAGTCGCCCTAGCTGGGTGATTACTGTTGGCCCTTTGAAGGGTGGGGGGAGGGAGTGTAGAGGGAGGGGGCACTCAAGTGCCCCTGTTCTTATAATTTGAAACTTTCCAACCATCGATCGGAAAACTTAGGGATGTTTTTCTCCAAGACAACACAAAATAAGATGTGCGATGTGCAAAGTTTTATTATTAGGCTTGTAAAATGAACATGTGGATGTCTGTAGGTTCAGCTTAGAGGTAATGTATTACAGGGCTGTAGGTGGGGATTCAATCCTTCCACAGTGTGCTGCTCATACCTAAAAAAAAAAAAAAAAAAATGTAATCTGTAATAATACCGCGCTCACAGTTGCATTTAGTGTAGGGCAAGCTTCTGGAGTAGGGGTAGTGTATTAGAGGCATGTAGGTAGTGATTCTAGCCTTACAGACCATACTGCTGATACTGAAAAAATGTTATTATTCTCTAATAATACTGCTCTTAGCTGCATTTAGTTGAGGGCAAGCTTCTGAATTAAGGTGTTAAGCTCACATCTACGAGCGGGAGTATACCCACTGGGCGATAGTATCGGCTCGGCCTGAGCGGCATCACTAAGCGTCTACCTCGACTTCAATAGAGCCTCTGATGGTGAGGATAGGCTTGCACTGAAAGGTACCTGCCAGGTGCTACTCAGAGAGACATGGTACTGTGACAGCTGACCCCAGGGGTTTGGAATGCAGGTACGGGCACACATACAGGCAGGTACAATCTCTAGGCGCAGCCAGGACAGCTGATGCAGACTGGACAGCTGGCTCAGGCTGGGGTACTGGTTATACGGTAGGTGAGGCAGGTGCAGCTTGGAAGACAGGTACTAATGGCTGTAGCAGGTAGAGTAGGTACTGACAAATGCAGCAGTTACATCAGGTTCTAGGATATAGGTATGGGTTAGCAAGCACAGGTACAGGTATAGACACAGGATACAGGAACGGGACCTGACAAACTAGCAACGTGTCTTTTGCAATAGACCATATTTGCCCAGGCACCTCCCATAGGGGAAGGATGACTTAAGTACCTAGTGCCTGTCATCCATAGGCTGAGAGGTATTTTCGGATTAGGGCATGCTGTCCTATTAAGAGTAGGTGCACACTCATCCTAAGTGCACTCCAAGGAGACCTGTGCGGTGTGCACAGGCCCTGGGAGTTGGCAGCAGGGACCAGATCAGGCAGCATCACTGAGCGGATGGGAGGGTGAGTGTGCTGGCATCCCCACCGGGAGGAGGGGGCAGAACAGTGTGGGGATGCTTATAATGGCATTACATAGGGGTAGTGTATTAGAGGCATGTAGGCAGTGATTCCAGCCTTACAGACCGTGCAGCTAATATCTAAAAAAAAATTGATTTTTCCCTAATAATACTTCTTTTACCTTCATTTAGTGTAGGGCAAGCTTCTTGAGTAGGGGTAGCATATTAGAGGCATGTAGGCAGAGATTCAAGCCTTACACAGTGTGGTGCTGCTAGATATAAAAATCTATTCTATTTTCTAATAATACTGCTCTTAGCTGCATACATAATTTAAAATGCACAAGGCCTGTGGTAAGGGACGTGGAAGTCCTGCTGATGGTAATGCACGCAGAGGCCGTGGCCATGAGCCAGGGAAAACTGGGCCTGCTTCGGAAGCACAGCATAGACACTTCTAGACCTAGCTTCCTGTCACACATTGTAGAGGTGCGCAGGAGTCCACTGTTGAAGCCAGAACAGTGCAAGCAGATTGTAGGCTAGATGGCAGATAATGCTTCCAGTCTGTTTACCAACACCACCCTGTCTTTCACGTGGTCCAGTGTGACTAGTAAAGAGTCAGGACCACATAATCCTGATCCTCCTTCCTCCCACCATGGCGAGTCTAAGGAGACAAGTGACCCCACATTTAGACATTCCGAGGAGCTCTTTACCTTTCCAATTATAGCTTCTTCTGGCCTCCCAATTTGCATATTTCAAAAGGCACATGAGGAGATGGTGTGCGGTGATGCTCAAGTATTTGAGCAGCCATTGTCAGAAGAAGGTGACAGTGAGGCAACGGCAATAACTGTCTCGAGGGTAGAAGACGATGAGACACATTTGCCAGCAAATCAGTTAAAGTCTAGAAGTCAGGAGTAGGAACAGAATACAGAAGTGGAAGACGAGGTGGTGGACGCTAACATCACTGACCCAGCATGGCAAAGTAGCATGCAGAGTAAAGACAGCAGCGCAGAGGGGGAGGGATCCACAGCACCACAACAGGCAGCAAGAGGCAGTGGGGGGCTAGAGGGAGAAGGTAGACAACTGTTCCCCAGAGCATTTACACATGGCAAGATCCCAGGTCAAGGGTTAGGTGTACTCCAGTCTGGCACTTCTTTACAGAAAGTGCAGAAGACAAGAAAATGGTAATTTGCAAACTGTGCTGTACCAAGCTCATTGGGAGCCAGACAACTACCAGCCTGACCATCATCACCATGCTCAGGCACATCTCATCCAAACACCCCAACTAGATGGCTCAAATGCCTGGTTCCACAATCATAGTCTGTGCGTGACCTCACTTCCTCTTTCCGCTGTCCAGGACACAGGCTCAGATGCCTCCCGCTCTGAAGTTGTTTTTGCACATTCGCAAACACCATCAGCAAGCCTGTCCACTTCATTGTCCCAGCGCAGCATCCATATATCTTGGAACACAAGCACAAATACTCAGCCAACCACCCACAGACCCAAACACTAAACGAACACATTTTAAGACTACTTGCGCTGGAAATGTTGTCGTTTAGGCTTGTGGATACTGAGGTTTTCCGCAATCTGATGGCGGCGGCTGACCCCTGGTACTTGGTCCCCAGCTATCACTATTTCTCCTAGTGTGCTGTCCCCGCCATACACAAGCATGTGTCCTATAACATCCTCCCATAACATCACTCATGCCCTCACCAACACAGTTATTGAAAAGCTCAGCTTAACCACGGACACATAGACAAGTGCTTGTTACCAGCGACGCGACTTTTACTTGACAGCACACCGGGTGAACCTCGTGGAGGTTGGAAATGAGTTGGAGCCTGGGTTAGCACACATGCTACCAACATCTAGAATTTTGGGCCTTAGTTCCATCAGGGTTTCCTCCACCTCCTACACCACTTCCTGCACCCCCTTCAGTTCCTCTTCATCACTGAATTATCGTCCTTATCAGTTGTAAGCTGGAAGCACTGCAGTACTGCCTCAATGAACCTCCAACCAGGAATATTTGTGTGTGATAATGGCTGTAACTTGGTGGCGGCTCTGAAGCTTGGAAAGCTTGCACATTTACCATGTCTGGCCCACGTGCTCAACTTAGTGGTTCAGCACCTCCTGGAACACTACCCAGATTTGTCTGAGCTACTTGTGAAGGTGCGCTGTGTGTGCTCCCATTTCCACAAGTCAGCTGCAGCTGTGATGCCCTGGCAAAACCAGGTTGTCACAGAGCCTGCACAAATCCACCAAAGTGCAGGCCATTCTCCTCCTTCGCACCAACACAGTCCCCACACAGATATACACCAGCCAATCAGGCCCTACTCACCCCCTCCCCAGGAAAATGGGAGGGATCAAGAAGAGCTTGGGAAGTGACAGAGCAGAGTTTTAGCTTTAGTTTGAGCTGTAGTCAGTGAAGAGCTGACAGGAGCGAGTTGGAGATCCATGGAGAGGTTGGTAGTCGGGGTTGGAGCCCTGGACTACCGGACTAGGTGGCAGTGAGGGCCACAGGCACGGAGATCCGGTCGCGGGGAACCTGAGGCCGACCGGGGCAGGGTTGTAGCCCGCCGGTGCCGAGAGAGGGGATCCGGTCCGGAGGCCGTTCAAGCGGACTAGTCCAAACAAGAAAGAGACAGACAGTGTGGAAGAAAGGGCCCCTGGCTGTATATCTCAGTGTGGGACCCGAAGACACCCGCCAAAGGTGACCGGCCGTTGTCAATTTGGTTTACAATACAGACTGTGTGTGATTACTGACCATCCAAATCATCAGCAGCTCATCCAGCACCATGACAACCGAACTGTGAGTTTCCTGCTCCCTGCAATCTCTCACCATCCTCTGGGCCCCGAGACTACACCTTCCCTACCCGTGGAGGGGATCCCACCTTGCTGCCCCACTCCATCAGCCCCGGGCACCCACATACCAGGCAGCGGCGGTGTCACTATCCTTCACCGGGACCCACGGGTGGCATCACAGACAAAATCCCCTGTAAATATCCCCTTTTCACTTGTGGGCAACGGACGGCTGCACGAGCCCCGGATCCGGCTGCCACTCGAGCCACGGCCACCGCCCGGATCCGAGTGCCTCGAGCGGCCCCCCGGTTGTGATCTGTCCCCCGCCCGCTACACAGCCAATCTGGCAGTGCTGCAGCAGCGCTTGCAAGTGCCAGCTCACTAACTGATTTGCAACCTGCCCATGAGCTGGAACTCAACATTAAATATGTTGGTGAGGCTTTGTGACCAGCAGAGGGCCATAGTTGAATACCAGCTCCAACATGTCTGTCGGTATTCCGGGGAGCATCCTCACATAAGAACGGACAAGTGGCCATGGATGTCTGACATCTGTGCTGTTCTCCAAAACTTTGAGGACTCAACCAAAATGGTGAGCAGCGATGACAATGTGGCGCCCCTGGGCTTTAGGCACCACAGGGTATTAACCAACGTTTAAGGGGTAATATCCATCCTGGGTTAGGAGGGGGTTAACTAGTGCAGACAGGATAGTTAGACTTCCCCAGTCGCTAGGACAACCACTGGGGGCGGGCACCACTTGGGTTAAGAAGTAGGCGCAACCATCTCAATAGATCAGACCTTCCCGGGCACAGCTTGGTATAACATCCAGCACAGACAAAGGGAGTTAAGCATTCCTGTCTCTACTTGGGCCTGTGGTTTGGCGCTGGAGGCTCAGCCCGGGTTCCGGATAGCAACTGAGGGACACTTCACTAGAAAGACTTTCACGGGCACCGGCGGTGACCGCCGACTATCCGGGATCGGCTGGAGCCCATCGTGGCAGAGCTCCGTACTCTGGGGCAGCGCCTGAACTACCTGTGTGTAAAAGATCTGGAACTGCAGCCCCTGCCTCTGCCTCTCATTTGCCACCACCACCCCCGTCCATCCTCTATGATCCTCCCCGGGGTAATCCCGCTCTGCCTATGGGGAGCGACACCATCCCGGCTGCGACCATTACCATCAGCCGCGGAGAGCAGAACCCGCAGCGGTGGCCCATCCCTGGCCGCGTACCACAGGTGGCGTCACGATCATAAAAGACTTTCCTAAACCGTCACTACCACTCCCATCCTCGGTCCTGCTTCCCGTACACCGCCATCCTTCCCCTGCTGTACGTCTCGGGGTCACAAAACCGGGTCAGAGGATCTGTGCCCGGTTGAACGATGCATAGGATCTGTGCCCGGCGACGTGTCGGGTGAAAACCCCCCTCGTCCCCGGGGTGTTACACGACATAATCAGCATAACCATCCCACTTGAGTGTCTACTAAACGCTCGCTGCTCACAATGAAAGAGGAAGCTTTATATGTGAAACAGGTGGAAATGGAGGATGAAAATACACAGGATAATACTGCGCTGCCCAGCTTCATTTCATTTTCACAGCACAGATTGCCTGATAATGAGTAGGAGGAGGATGGGGAGGAACAGGCGATGGTTGCCTGACTTACCGAGGGTCCTAACCCCCAACAGCTTTATCCTCTCTGTTCAGTGCGGATGGCCTGAAGGGGAGGAGCAGGAGAGGGAGGAGGAGGACGATGTATAGACGTCCCCCTGGTGGAGACAGGGAAGTCTAGCCTGTTGGGAGTCTGGCACACATGGCAGACATTATGTCCCACTGCCTTTCCATGTACCCTCACATTGTACGCATTTTGGGCAATGCAGATTACTACTTGTGCACCCTTCTCGAGCCATGCTACAAAGAGAACTTTACGGCTATGTGCGCACTAGAAATGTGAAGTTTCTCAAGAAAATTTCTTGAGAAACTTCTGGGAGTGAAAGATTTCCGGACCTCCGGAAAAAATCCGCACCAAATCCGCATGCGGATTTGCCGCGGATTTGCCGCGGATTAGCCGCGGAATTGCCGCGATTTTCCCGCGGGTGGTTCCCTGTGGATTTTTGCAGGCTGTACTGCCGAAATCCGCAGGGTACCTGTGGAAATAATGGACATGTTCATTTTCTCAAGAAAGTTTCTTGAGAAATTCTTCTCAAGGAAATTTCTTGAGAAAAATCTGCACCAGTGCGCACAGCTATTTTTTTTTTACCATAG
Organism: Anomaloglossus baeobatrachus; assembly: GCF_048569485.1. Lineage (NCBI taxonomy): Eukaryota > Metazoa > Chordata > Amphibia > Anura > Aromobatidae > Anomaloglossus > Anomaloglossus baeobatrachus. Next base: position 414,201,056 of record NC_134357.1, on the reverse strand, counting down.
AATTTGCTGGGAAATGTCTGCACAAAGATTGCAGACATTTCTCAAGAAATTTCCGCGGCAAATCCGCGGGTAAATCCGCGGGTAAATCCGCGGGTAAAAAGCTCTAGTGCGCACATAGCCTACATCTCTCACTCCTGTGGTCAGGAAGGCTACTAAGATGGTATAATACCAGAAGGCCATCGTCAAAAAATTACCATCTGACGGTTATGCGGGCAGCAGAGGTCATAGTTTTTTGCACAACCAAGCAGTAGAGAGGAGGGAGATACACAGTAAGAACAACAACAGAGGCAGGCGAATACTATTAACCCCTTAAGGACGAAGCCAGTTTTGTACTTAATGCCCAGGCCATTTTTTGCAATTTTGACCAGTGTCACTTTATAAGGTTATAACTCTGGAACGCTTCAATGGATCCCGGTGATTCTGAGATTGTTTTTTCGTGACATATTGGGCTTCATGTAAGAGGTAAATTTAGGATGATATTTTTTTATTTTATTTGTGAAAAAATCTGAAATTTGACAAAAAAATTAAAAATTTAGCAATTTTCAAACTTTTAATTTTTATGCCCATAAACCAGAGAGTTATGTCACACAAAATAGTTAATAAATAACATTTCCCACTTGTTTACTTTAGATCAGCGCAATTTTTGAAACAAAATTTTTTGGGGTTAGGAAGTTAGAAGGGTTCAAAGTTCATCAGCAATTTCCCATTTTTTCAACAAAATTTACAAAACCATTTTTTTAGGGACCACATCCCATTTGAAGTGACTTTGAGAGGCCTAGGTGACAGAAAATACCCAAAAGTGACACCATTCTAAAACCTGCACCCCTCAGGGTACTCAAAACCACATTCAATAAGTTTATTAACCCTTCAGGTGTTTCACAGGAACTAAAGTAATGTGGAATGAAAAAAAATAAAAATTAACATTTTACCTAAAAATGTTGCTTTAGCACGAATTTTCTTACTTTTTCAAGAGGTAACACCAAAAATTGGACCTCACACTTTGTTACCCACTTTCTTATGAGCGCGCCGATACCCCACATGTGGTCAGAAACCTTTGTTTGGGGAAATGGGAGGGCTTGGAATGAAAGGAGCAATATTTGAATTTTGGAAAGCAAAGTTGGCTGAAACAGATTGCGGGCACCATGTTGCATTTACAGATCCCCTAAGGTACCTAAACAGCAGGAACCTCCCTCAAGTGACCCCATTTTGGTAACTAGACCCCTCAAGGCTTCTATCGAGGGGTATACTGAGCATTTTGGACCCACAGGTACTTCACAGATTTTGATAACGTTACGTTGTCATATTGAAAATTGTCATTTTTTTCCTCAAAAATGTTGCTTTAGCATCAATTCTCTCACTTTTTCAAGAGGTAATTCCAAAAATTTTACCCAAATTTTTGTTACCCACTTTTTTATGAGCGCGGTGATACCTCACATGTGGTCTGAAACCTTTGTATGGACAAATGGGAGGGCTTGGAACGAAGGGAGCAATATTTGAATTTTGGAAAGGAAATTTCGCTGAAAAAGACTGCGGGCACCATGTCGCATTTGGAGGACCCCTAAGATACGTAAACAGCATAAAAACACCACAAGTGACCCCATATTGGAAACTAGGACTCTCAAGGAATTTATCTACATGTTTGGTGAGTACCCTGAACCTTTTGTACACCAATGCAGATTGCGTAAAGTAGATATTTAGCCAAACCCAGAGTCTAACTACTTTGATAAAATTAAATAGAACTTTATTAATATCAAAAATTACATACAAATCACACAGTTAAAATACAAGATTTGAGAAAGGAAGGAAGATCCCACCCTAACCTTTCCCTTCCTCAAAAACGGGGGTCGGCGTCCTAGTATGAAGACGCCCCCGTTCCTCGACGGCTAACCCTGGGTAAGGCCCTCCCTAGTGGGTTAGATGTGACCCCTCTCAGATAGAAACAACCCCTAAAGTAGTAACACCACAGTGAGGAAGAGGTGCTCAGTCCATAGTGGCTAATTTGTCTGTATCACCACTTAGGTGAGTAGGGATATGGGGCCTAGGGAAGTCGTCAGTTATACATGAGTCCATGTGCTCAGTGAAATTGATAGATGGATGAGTCACATTACTTATAACCACAATACAAAATTTGTCCAATAGAAACAATAGTGCACATTCCATATGTAAACTAATTCAAGAGATGCCCGACGCGTTTCGCCCTTGTCACTATCAATATTCAGGGGCTCATCAGGGGCTTTTCAACATATTCTTGAAAGAAATTTCCGGTTTTGAACAAATCTGTGACAAATACAACAAATTAAGACCCATATTAGTAACATGTCCAATGATCCATTAAGATAGCAAGTGTAGGTGCACATAATGAACACCGATACTGACCAACAGTAGTGGATTTATTCACTTCAGGGGGGTGTAGGAGGTTAGTATGCTGCCTACTCAGCTGGTCTATCATGAGGCTTGTCAGGATGAATTTTTAACCTATATAGGCAAACACATTATCAACCAAGGTAAAAACTGTTCTCTCTGTAATAAGAACCATACAAATAAGGGACAGTACCTTTCTGAATGGAGGTTCCTGTCTTACTTAAAGGTTAATGAAATTCACAAAGGGAGCTGGACCCTAATAAGAGAAATCAAACACAAATTTGCTCCCTGATTTAGGCATTTCAGGACACATATGCCACTAAGTGCATTATAATCAACCACCAGTGTTAAATTACGTGGAATATTTGTGCTTAATCCACTCTGGACCATATTTATATCGCTCAGAACAATGGCTGTGGGGTGTGACTATATACACATAGCCCACAACAGGATCAATTTACTACAAGAAAACAATGATACAGAGGACCTAGATTAGCACTAGAGAGGGGGAACAGTATAAGGGATATATAGTTAAAATGGAGCCATACGGCAATACCTTATGTGCATCAGCCGAAGTAAATATTTTCAAATGGTCAGCTATTTACCAATGGCAGTGTAATCACTTATGCAGCCTCCAGTGTTAAAGGAGAGGTACATATACCCAAAAGTCCTGTGTATACAGAGGGATACATTTGAGATTTCATATACAAGACCGATCCTTCCTCTCTCCCCAAGAATGAAAGCACATACCTAGTTGCTGTCCCACAATGGGGCAAGGAGTAACCATAGGAAACCACAGCAACCAGTGTCTAAAATACAAATATATATATAGGACACCATTTAGACACATGTTTCTTAGGTTGCTCACCATAGATAGTTGTGGGGGTCCTACCTTACACAGGTCCGTATGGAGGGTTCCAGGTCTAGCGTCCAGCGATCACTGACCCAGTAGAACAAGGTGGGTTATTTAAAGCCAAATTTGGCGCCACCATGAAGAGAAAACGGATGTGACGTAACGCCACATACCTCATCGTACCAGCGTGTATAGTAACCACTCGCGTCACTTCCGGTCATATGATCGGGTGATGTGCATCTATTATTAACGTCCCCAGAACCGGCAACACAAGTTCCTAGTTGTTGGGATTTGCACAAAGTGTCCGCGCATGCGCGGTACGATATTTATCCCATTAAATATCAACAACTGCTGGCGCTTACACGGCCATTTGATATAGGGATACTGGATCAGCCGGCTAGTTGTATCCAGTAAGTTGGCTGAAACAGATTGCGGGCACCATGTTGCAGTTACAGATCCCCTAAGGTACCTAAACAGCAGGAACCCCCCTCAAGTGACCCCATTTTGGAAACTAGACCCCTTAAGGCTTCTATCGAGGGGTATACTGAGCAATTTGGACCCACAGGTACTTCACAGATTTTGATAACGTTACGTTGTCATATTGAAAATTGTTATTTTTTTCCTCAAAAATGTTGCTTTAGTATCAATTCTCTCACTTTTTCAAGAGGTAATTCCAAAAATTTTACCCAAATGTTTGTTACCCACTTTTTTATGAGCGCGGTGATACCTTACATGTGGTCTGAAACCTTTGTATGGACAAATGGGAGGGCTTGGAACGAAAGGAGCAATATTTGAATTTTGGAAAGGAAATTTCGCTGAAAAAGACTGCGGGCACCATGTCGCATTTGGAGGACCCCTAAGGTACGTAAACAGCAAAAAAACACCACAAGTGACCCCATATTGGAAACTAGGACTCTCAAGGAATTTATCTACATGTTTGGTGAGTACCCTGAACCCCCAGGTGCTTCACAGAAGTTTATAACGTTGAGCCATGAAAATAAAAAAATAAAATTTTACCACAAAATTGTTACTTCAACCAGGTAGCTTTTTTTTCACAAGGTTAACAGGAAAAAAAATCACCATGAAATTTATTGTGCAATTTCTCCTGAGTTTGGTGATATCTTATATGTGGTGGAAATCAACTGTTTGGGCACACGGCAGGTCTTGGAAGGGAAGGAGTGCAATTTGACTGCAAAATTGGCTGGAATCAATAGCGGACACCATGTTGCATTAGGAGAGCCCCTGAGAAGCCTAAGCAGTGGAGGTCCCCCACAAGTGACCCCATTCTGGAAAATAGACCCCTCAAGGAATTTATCTACATGTTTGGTGAGTACCCTGAACCCCCAGGTACTTTACAGAAGTTTATAATGTTGAGCTGTGAAAATAAATAAAATACATTTTTACCACAAAATTGTTACTTCAACCACATAGCTTTTTTTTAACAAGAGTAAAAGGAAAAAAAGGAGCATAAAATTTATTGTGCAATTTCTCCTGAGTATGCTGATACCTTATGTGTGGTGGAAATCAACTGTTTGGGTGCACAGCAGGGCTCGGAAGGGAAAAAGTGCCATTTGACTGAACATTTGGCTGGAATAATTAGTGGACGCTATGTCGCATTTGGAAAGCCCCTAAAGTGCCTAACCAGTGGAGGTCCCCCACAAGTGACCCCATTCTGGAAACAAGACACCTCAAGGCTTTTATCTAGGTGTATATTGAGCATTTTGAATCCACGAATACTTCACAGAATTTGATAAGCTTAGGTTGCCATATTGAAAATTTTCATTTTTTTCACAAAAATGTTTCTTTAGCATCACATTCCTCACTTTTTCAAGAGGCAACAACAAAACGTGGACCCCACAGGTTGTTATCCAATTTCTTGTGAGCGTAGGGATACCCCATATGTGGCCAAAAACCTCTGTTTGGATTAATGGGTGGGCTTGGAATGGAGGGAGCACCATTTGAATTTTGGAAACGTTGAAATAAATTGCGCGCACCATGTCACATTAGCAGGGCCTCTTGAGTACCTATACATTAGAAACCCCCCACAAGTGACTCCATTTTGGAAACCCCTCAAGGATTTTATTCAGGAGTATAGTAAGCATTTTGAATCCACAGGTACTTCACAAAAATGTTGCTGTGCAACAAATTTCTCACTGTTAGGCTATGTGGCCATGATCCAGCGACACGGCGTCTAGTACCCAGTGTCAGCCTTCCTGCAGAGATGTGTGTTGTCCATGGGAGAACGCAGCTGCCCATGCCCACGATTTGGGTTCAGGCTGCTGTGGACTTGCTCTATTCTACCTGCTGAGAACACTCATCTCCGCACCATAAATTGACATGCTGAGGCTCGGGAAGCCACGCCACAGGTCGGTTTCTGCTGCGGAGAAAAGAAGCACAGTGGGCATGAGATTTATAAAAATCCTTCCACTGTGCTTCTACTGCACAATGCAGCGCTATGGATGCAGGAAAAACACTCTGCGCCCAAAACGCTGAAAACCCTGATTGTGGGCACACAGCCTAAAATGCTACAATGGATGAATGGATAGATGTCAAACATATATAACGTCCCACCCCCTGCATATTCTAAGCTGGCGCCCTTTAGTGCCTTTCATGTGGCACTAAAGGGTGCCTAGCCTTGTATTTAGCCCAAAAAGAAAAAAAATAATTAAAATAAATGACATGGGGTCCCCCCTATTTTTGATAGCCAGCTAGGGTAAAGCAGACAGCTGTAGCCTGTAAACCACAGCTGACAGCTTCACCTTGGCTGGTGATCAATTTGGAGGGCTCCCCAAGCTGTTTTTTTTCTTAATTATTTATAAATAAATAATTAAAAAAAAACAACAAACATAGGGTCCCCCCAAATTAGATCACCAGCCAAGGTGAAGCTGACAGCTGGGGTCTGGTATTCTCAGGGTGGGAAGAGCCATGGTTATTGGACTCTTCCCAGCCTAAAAATAGCAGGCCGCAACCGCCCCAGAAGTGGCGCATCCATTAGATGCGCCAACCCTGGCGCTTCGCCCCAACTCATCCCGTTGCCCTGATGCGGTGGCAAACGGGGTAATAAATGGGGTTGATACCAGATGTGTAATGTCACCTGGCATCAAACCCAGCAATTAGTTATGTCACGGCGTCTATTTGATACCAGACATAACTAATTGACAGTAATAAAAAAAAAAATTGACAACAAAAAAAAAAATTATTTGAAAAAACACTCCCCAAAAACATTCCCTCTTTGGCCAATTTATTGAAAAGAAAAAAAAATCGGGTCCCTGCTGTAATCCATTGTGAAAGTCCCGCGGCGATTCTGGACCTTCTAGAATATGGGGGGCACGTTCAGGGAACGTATCCCCCATTTTCTAGGAGTGCAGACCCTCCATTTGAGGAGAGTGGGTGCAAAGAATTTGCACCCACCCTCCCCGGGTCACAGCTGCAGAGTGCGAGCAGCAGTAGCCAGCGTCTCTGAGTCAGACACAGGAAGCTGACAGCCGCGCTCTGCAGTGTGACCGGCGTGCACTGTGAAGGAGGTGGGGGCCGCGGGGGATCAGAGCTGACAGGTACGGGGGACACCGGGGAACACCGGGGTGGGAATAGGGGGTGACCCGGCAGGGCCTGGGGAGCAGGTTTCTGCCGTATGTGTCATAGCACATGCGACAGAAACCATAGGAAAGGGGGAAATGCGGCGCCATGTTGGATTTTCGGGAGGAAGGGGGGGGGGGGGGGGACACTTTGGCGACACCGGGGGACCGGAGAGGACCGGGGGATGAGATTTATCTCCCATCTGACATGTTTGTTTATGCCAGATGGGAGATAAATGATTTTTTACCGGCGCGGTCATTTACTGTAACCTGATCATCGGTATACGGTGTATACCGGTCATCAGGTGAGCGGGGACCAGAAAAACCGGCCACAATCATGATCTCCAGGGTCTCAGCTACCCCCGGCAGCTGAGACCCCAGTAATTTTCTGACTCTGGGGGGCGCTAGACCCTTTTTTCCGACCGCCGTTAAAAAGCGGCGGATCGGAAGAAGTACCCTAATTTGTCGTCGTTAAAAGGCGTATCGGTGGTCGTTAAGGGGTTAAAGGTCTGAGAGAGTTTTATTACACACTCTGACAAAAAGGGAAAAGTTTTGGCAGATGGTGAAGGATTACATAGCCGACCGTAGCACCATCCTCCATGATTACTCTGTGCTGTAGAACTATTAGGTATCCAAACTGGACATGTGGTATGAAATGTCCCTCTACGCCTTGAAGGTGCTGGCCTACCCTGCTGCTAGCGTTTTGTCTGAGCGAGTTTTAAGTGCCGCTGAGGGCATAATAACTGATAGGTGCATCTGCTTGACAACTGACAGTGCTGAAAGGCTGACTCTTATCAAAATAAACAAAGCGTGGATTAACCCAGAATTCTCAACCCCACCGGCTGACTGCAGCTAGACCTCAAGTCATTTGAAATGCTCCTTTTATTGCGCTTTATTCCCATGCACAGCTTCAAACCCAAAAAAGGGTAGACAGTCCTTGTTTACTTTTTTGTGTCCTCCTCCTCCTCATTCACAAAATCACCAGGGTCATGATGCTATCCTCGCTATAACTTTCCCAAGGTTGTGTAAGATGTCGTAAAAGATCATTTTTAGAGGCCCACCTCAAAGACTCTCTAACATACATACATACATACTGTATGTGTGACACCTTCCTTTGAATTCTAGGTAGTCCTTGCGCTAAGTGCATAGGTTGTACCAGGGTAGGAGTCTGAATGTTTTACAATTGACACAAAATGTTGTCACAGGCCGTCCTCTTCTGCATGTCTTGCTGTGTTTACAATCCTTTGAATTTTAAATAGTCCTTGCAATAAGTGCATAGACTGTAACAGGGTAGGAGTCTGAATCTTTTTACAATTTACACAAAATGTAGTCATAGGCCCTCCTCTCAGACTCTTGCTGTGTGTCTTATAAGTCACCCTTGGAATTCTAGCTTGGCCTTGCACTGAGTGCATAGCTTTTGCCACTTTTGGAGTCTAGATTCTTTGTAATATTGTACCATAACTGAATCTGCTCCTCTCCTCAACATCGAATACCAGTTATATTCTAATCCTCCCTTCTACTTTTTGGCAGCCCTTGGAGTTAGTCTAGGAGTCCCACTCCTTAAAAATAGTCAAAAAATGTTGTCTGAGGCCCTTATCTAAGTGTTTTCAGGGGGTATTGCAGTTCCCCCTTCTAATTTTTGGCAGCCTTAGTGCATAGCCTTTATGAGTGTCGCAGTCCCACTAGCTAACCATTTTAACAAAATGTTTATGAAGCCCTCCTTTATGTCTAATACAGGGTGTATTGGAGTTCCTCTTCCTTCTAATTTTTGCCAGTTCTTGCATTGTCTGCATAGGCTTTGTGAGTTTCAGAGTCCCTCCTTCATAAATTAAACAGGATGTGTCTGACCATGTCATACACCACACGCCCAGATAAGGTAGTCAAATATTAAAATTACCATATCAACAGGGTCCTCATGCAGTCTGCGCTCAAATTTTTTAGGTCATCAAGCAACCCTTGTTACACATTTTAAGAGGCTAAACAGGAGGCCCTCCCTTATAATTTTTAGAGGGTCATCATGCGACCCGCGCTCTTAATTTTTCCAGGGTGTGAATGATACCCCCTTTAATAAATTTTTCAGGATGTGTATAAGGCCTACCTCTACAATTCTCTTACATATAAAGATGTATACCCCTCAGGGTAAATGTTTTTCAGACCTTGCACTTAGAGTGTAGGTGTTACCAGTCTAGAAGTCCCACTACTTAAAAATAGGAAAAAAATGTTTTCTGAGGCTCTGCTCTACGCATCTTCCAGGGTGTACTGCAGTCCTTCTGTTTCATTTTTGGCAATCATTTCAGGTAGGGTAATATGAGTCTAGGAGTCCCACTACCTAACAATTTTAACAGAATGTGTACGAGGCCCTCTTTTATGTCTAATACATACTGTATCGAAGTTCCTCTTCCTTCAAATTTTTGGCAGCTCTTGTATTGTTCACACAGGCTTCATAAGTTTCAGAGTCCCTCCTTTATAAATTAAACAGAATGTGTCTGACCATGTCACACACACACCACAAGCCCAGATAAGGTAGTAAAATGTTAATATTACATCTACCAGTGACTACTGGCAGGTGTATTATGTCCCTCTATACCATATGTGTCAAACTATGGTCCCTGGCATAAATCAAGTCTGCATGTCGATTTTTATTTGACCTTCGATGCTATTCAGTATGGAGGGCTATCTTTGGCCCATTATTCTGTATGTAAGGCTATGTGGTGTCCATTATTTTTGTATGGAGGACTATGGGATGCCCAATATTCTGTATGGAGGGCTATGTGGGTCCCATCATTCTGTTTGGGCAACTATATGGGAGACATTATTCTGTATGGAGGACTATGTGGGGAATGCGAATTTGTCAATGTTTGTAATTTTTGAGCCTCTGAGTATTTGAGTTTGACATCCCTGCCCTATACTATATTATCTACTATAGCAGGAGTCCCCAACCCATCGCTCGCGAGCCACATGTGGCTCGCCTGCTCCTGACATGTGGCTCGCCATCGGTCCCCGTAAATGTAGCAGTACATGGCCGCAGGCCGTCTGTTTCTCAGGGCCGGCGTTTCTTGGTGGGCAAACTGGGCAGGTGATTCAGGGCCTCCACACTTTGAATGGCCCCCCCGGCTTTAAATCATAAACTTCAGTGATTGTGCAAGTTCTGTACTATCACTGAAGCTTCCGCAGTTGCAGAATGACCTCATATGACTCACCTAAGGTCCTAACGCTGCACTGCCAGTGTCCCCAGACCTGCACATATGCAGTGTCAAGGACCTAGAGACCCCGCCTCTATTTAAATGTATGCGCATCTTTCAGGCACGCATATATTTGAACAGTGCGGCCAGACTGACACGGAAGAGCTCCTCAGCACTGCACCGCAACATACCGTCATCACCGGGACCGAAGCTGCAGAAAAGAGCAGGAGGACGCGCAGGCACAGGTAAGCGCTCAAGTAGGAACCGAAGAGGACATGTAGGCAGGGGCGTAACTACCATGGTCGCAGAAATCGCCACTGTGACCGAGCCTGCCCCAGCCCCTGATTCAGATGGATGTGTCAGAGGGCACGCATCCAGCTGAAATACATCGGAGCACAAAGACCCGTTGGGTCCCTGCACTTTGATGTGCCAGCTGCCGATTAAGGCCATGAATATTCATTGCTCCCCACACATATAATCATGGGCATGGGGAGCAGAGAATACGCTGACAGCTGCTGGTGCTGTAAGTGGGCACGCATCACACTGATGTAATGCGCTGCGCCGTTTACACGCTGGTCAGTTGCTGACATGCCAGTGGTGCAGGAGGACGCTGGGGGAGTGCAGGGTAGGTGAGTACAATAGTTTATTTTTTATTTTTTTTACTGTGTGCTAGGGTGGGACTATCTACCCTGAGGATGGGGAGGGTATCTGCCAGGAGGATGGGGTGGCTTTCTACCAGGAGGATGGGGAGGCTTTCTATCAAGAGGATCGGGAAGCTATCTACCAGGAGGATTGGAAGGCTACATACCAGGAGAATGGTAAGGCTATATACCAGGAGGATGGTGAGGCTAGAAACAAGGAGGATGGTGAGGCTATATACCAGCAGGATGGGGAGGCTATATACAAGGAGTATTGGGAGGCTACATACCAGGATGGAGGGCTATATATCAGGATGGGAACATGCTTGGGACATATACCAGGATGGTGCTATATACCAGGATAGGGACATGATGGAGCCATATAAACCAAGATGGGGACATGATGGAGCATATATACCAGGATGGGGCCATATATACCAGGATGGGGCCATATATACCAGGATGGGGCCATATATACCAGGTTATATCCATGATCGGTGATATGATATGTTGTCTGGTTATAGTGTTGCGGTATTTCTCCCTTGTATGTGGTAATATTCGGTTACTACGTGGTCTAATTATGGTGTGGTATTACTCTCTTGTATGTGGTTGTATTTGATCACTATGTGTTGGTAAAATGTTATCTGGTCATAGTGTCATGGTAGATCTCCCTTATATGTGGTATTATTGGTCTTGATATAGTGGATTATGTTGTGTATGGAGGTCACTTTTTCTCTCTGATATCAATATGGGGAAGATTCTTTATGTCCAATTGTTGTTTCCTGTTTTCTCCTGCTAAATTGGCTTTAACTACGTCTTCATCTCTACAATGTGGCTCTCGACCAATTTTCAAAGTCAAATGTGGCTCTCGAGGTGAAAAAAGTCGGGGACCCCTGTACTATAGTCATAGGCGATGGGGAAATATGGTGAGTGATGGCCCAGCTATTAAGGCTATGTTCACACATTGCATTTTTTGGCCACATTTTTAATTAGTTTGATGCAAATTAAAAGCTGATTTTACTGTCACAGCAAAAGCGCTGAAAAGTCATAAAGCTAAAGCACATGAAAAATGCTCGAGTTTTCCAATTACTTCCCTTATGCTCGCTACTCCAGATGAGCACCTGAACAGTAGAAATTGCTCGGTTAGAGCATTTTAGTGCTCGCCCATCACTAGTTCTAATATCTGTGTACTAGTAAGAGGTCCTTATTAATGTGTTTTAGTGAGAGGTAGGGTCCTGATACTTGTGTATTGGTGATAGATAGGGAACTTGATACCTTTGTATTAATGAGAGGTAGGGTCTTGATACCTGTGTATTTGTGTGAGGTAGGGAACCTTTTACCTGTGTACTAGTGAGAGGTAGAGTCCTGTGTATTAGTGAGAGGTAGGGTCCCAATACTTGTGTATTGGTTATAGGTAGGCAACCTGATATCTGTGTATTAGGCAGAGGTAGGGTCTTGATACATGTGTATTAGTGAGTAGTAGGGTTCTGATACTTGTGTATTAGTGAGAGGTAGGGTGACTTCTGATCTATGTGTATTAGTGAGCTGTAGGGTCCTGTGTATTAGTGACAGGCAGGGTCCTTATTTGTGTGTATTAGTGAATGGTGGGGTCCTCTTGATACTTGTGTATTGGGTATAGGTAGGGAAACTGATACCTGTCTATTAGTGAGAGGTAGGGGACATTTTACCTGTGTATTAGTGAGAGGTGGTTTCCTGACTCCTGTGTATTAGAGGGAAATAAGAGATAGGTGTCTGAATGCCTGTATATTGGGAGGAGATGAGCCATGACAATGGGTATTGTCGAGTCATTATGGCTGAAGGTACCTTACCCAACCCCTCGTTCCCCCAAGAATATACCAGACTGCACACCGACATGGATTTAAATGGCCACAGCAGCCTTTTATTATAACAAACAACATAAATAAAAACATGTAGAATACAAAAACCTGGAGGGTGGTCCTCAGAGCCCCTAACCTGCCAACGGGTAGTACAATCAAATAATAATCCCAGTTCTTACCTCTAGCCATTCAAGCACCAGCTCAGAGGCACCAGTTAAGCAACCTGGTTTCACCTTAGCACATGTCCCCAACCCGCGGACCATCCGGGTCTACCAGGGGAATACCTCCACCCGCCAGCATATAAAACTCCGCTTGAGGGGTCTAGTACTTCGTGGGTTCCCCCACCGATTCGTCATTAGCCACAAAATTACCAACTTTGAGCATAATCCTCCCCCGCCACCACCATAAATGTTTTGACCTCCTCAAACATTTATGTCCCTCCATAGGTTTAAGTCAACCTCAATTCCTTCCTGTATCACCACACACCACATGTCAAGACCACTGCGTTCAGGTGTACACCATCATGTCTCCAGAATTCCCCTTCACCTGATTCCAGATCTGGATGACACAACGCTATGGCCCCCCCTCTAGCCATGAAATGACCCACTGCTCTATTCACTTTTATTCTCGCTTTATTAACCCCTTCCACAGATCTGGTCTTCCTCTACACTTTTCTCGGTACGATGTCAGACCATACCGTTGTTACCTTGGGAAACATCACCCACAGTTGTAACAAGTCAAACATATGCGGGCAGGGGACAAACCATGGCAGGGGGGCGGCTCAAGACGCTCGGATCCGGGGTCATGGCGGTGGCTTGAGGGGAAGCCGGACCCGGGCCTGAGCACCCGTCCGTCGCCCGCAAGTCAAAAGGGGGGATTATTATATAGGAAAGGTTTTGTCAGTGATGGCACCCGTGGTGTGCGGTGATTGTTGGTGACACCGCCGCTGCCGCTGGAGGTGGTGCCCGGAGCTGATGGAGTGGGGCAGCTGGATGTTATCCCCTCCCCGGGTAGGGGGTTGTAATTCCGGGGCCCCGATACAGGTGGGATGGTGCTGCGGAGCGCAATCTGCAGGGTTGGACCGGATGGTGTTGGTGTACTCACAGTTCTGAATAATTCACACAGAGTCCAAAGTGTAAACCAAATTGCCAGTGACCGGTGACCTCCGGCGGGTGTGTTCGCATCCCACACCCTGGTACAGCAAACAGGGGTCCCTTTCTCCTGCACTTAGTGTTGTGTCCTTGTTGTTGACTACTCCGCATGAGACGGGGAAGTCCACTCCCGGTGATACTGTGTGTTGGGAGCTGTAGCCCGCTAGAACTGACCCGTGGGATCTTAGCAGGCAATTGTGGAGCCCTATCCCCCTCATTGGGCTTCCATCTTGCTCTCTCTCGGCCTCCTGTGGGACAAGACCTGAAATCTTGTCCCCAGCTAGTTAATTAGTAAGGTGCGTGAAGCTGTCCTTGCTCTAGGGTCCAGGTAACCTGTCATGCACGGCCTCCGGACCGGATTCCCGCTGTCGGTACCCGCGGGCTACAACCCTGCCCCGGTCCACTTAAGGTCTCCCGCGACCGGATCTTCATCGCCTGTGGCCCTGTCTGCCGACTGCCACCTAGTCAGTAGTCCGGTAGTCAAGGAGCTCCAACCCCTGACTACCCTGTCACTTCACACTCCTTTCTCTTTCTCCTCAGAACTCTAAGGCCCTGTGTGCACTTGCCGGGTTTTGCCATGGATTTCCTGCAGATTTTCTGCATGTTTCACTGCAGAAAATGTTCATAACATCTCTGCAGTGATTCACCAGCAAATCATATGGGAACAAAATGCTGTGCGCACTAGCCGGATTTTGACAGCTGCATGTTTTGCTGCGGGATTCCCGCAGAAAAAAAATTGCATGTCACTTCTTTACCGCAGGTAGCTGCGGGATTGCACTCCATTGACTGTAATGTATTCGTGAAATCCCGCAGGGAATACCGCAGGTAGCAAATTCTGTGCGTTTCATTGCGTTTTCCTGCGTTATTCCCTGCGGTATTTCGCGTTTTTGGGACATAATGTTCATCACTGCCGGCGTTTTGCAGGGAAGTGATGTCATTATGACAGGAAGAGGAAGCGGAGCAGAGTAAACACACACACATATCACACTCACACACAGACACAGACATATAAAATACATATACAAATCAAACGTACATATAAAAATAAAAAAACAAAAAAAAAACACGTGGGTTCCGCTGTATTTTTACCATCCAGCTAAGGTAAACACACAGCGGTGGCCCAGGTTAATGCTTCCCCCCCCCTCCCGCAGCCGAGAATATCAGCCCGCAGCTGCCCCGGGACTGTCACATCCATTAGGCGACAGTCCCGGAGTGTCCCGGCTCTTCCAGATTGCCGAGATGCGGTGGCAATCCAGGTAATAAGGAGTTAAATGGCAGCGGATCGCTGCCATTTAAGTCCAGGCTTAATTATGGCAGCGTCTATGAGACAGCTTACATGATTAACCCGTAAGTAAAGTGAATATAAACACACACGGAAAAATCCTTTATTTTAAATAAAACACAAAAAGCCCCCTCTTTCACCCCTTTATTAACCCCCCAACACACAGCTCTGGCATAATCCACACAGGTCCCACGACGCTTGCATCCAGCCACGACTGACACACTGTACTGAATGCAGCCTCATAACGAGACTGCAGAGAGGTAACCACAGGTCATTTCTCACGGTCGGTAATGTGAACACACTACCACTCGAGAGAACTGCAGTGTGTGTACTATCTATTGATTATCTATCCCTCTATCTATCTATCTGTCTATCTATCTATTATCTATCTAGCTATCTATATATCTATCTATCTATCCATTATCTATCTATCTATCCATTATCTATCTATCCATTATCTATCTATCCATTATCTATCTATCTATCTATCCATTATCTATCTATCTCTCTATCGATCTCAGAAGGAAATTACCTTTTTTTTTTCTGTGTGCTTTATTGCATTGAATGCATTAAAGCACATGTACCAACCCGCGGAAAAATCGCACCAAAACGCACCAAAATGCACGCGGATTTCGGTGTGGTTTTTTTGCGTTTTTTTTTCCGCGGGTGTAGTAAAATTTCAGTGCTTGCAGAATTTTCTTAATACAATTCCTTTTCCAGTGCGCACAAGGCCTAACTGTCTCTGCCCCTCCCAGAACACCTCAGAACCCCTAGGTGGGCGTCACCATCTGCTTGGCCCCACCCACTGGTGTGTCCCTATTGTCATGGGGGGTGACTAGGCTTTGCTCTCTGGTGTTGTGTACCTGGATGTGGGGGTTTGTGATGGAGGGCCAAGGAGGAGGGAGTCCTGCACCTAGAAGAGGGGTGTAGTCATCTGTGACACCCTGATTTTGTCAGGGCGTCACACTTATATATATCCCTTATTAATTCAAAAAAGGTCTCTTCCCTAAATCGTTGCCCCCAATGTGTAACACTAGTATATCAAGGGCCCGATCCAATCTAACAAAACAATGGAATTCAGGAAGAAACTGCTTCCATACCATCCCCCGTTTTCCGATCCAATGGATTATAGCCTACTCCCTAGAAAAATGTAGTTGCCTACCGCTTGGTCGGATCACTGCATGCAACACCGCACAGAAAACAAAGGAATGCCTCATAATCCACACTAATTGGGGCCCAGCGCCTGTGGAAACAAAAACAACAGGATAAATACAGTATTCGAAAAAAAACAACTCACAAAACTCTGCCAAACACTTCACAATCTATTAATGCGTACGTAAGACCTGAATCTTGCAGATTCCCACCTTCCAATCCGCTTTACCACCTCATCACTGAGCCCCCTCCTTGTCGCCTCCGTAGCTGCCCCTATTCTGAAGGATTGTCCACTAGAATCAACAGGTGAAACCCCACATCGCTGTAAACAACGCCTAAAAATGGTTATAAATTGAAAGCGAGAAAAGGATAACCCATCCGCATGCACCAGCAACGGGATAGCAGCTACTCCTTGTACTGTACCAAACTCCTTCATACACAAACCTGGGCACATAGCGATCCGGGTACTTCAAAAACCACTAATCGGCATCCTCTCCCAAACTGGTCGGTCTTGGATGAACGAATAAGCAACTCAATCCTGTCCTCATACAGATCCACATTATCCCTCTACAAACAGTCCCACTATGATCTTGATGGGGAGATAAGGTATGCACACCAGTGACTATGTAAGGGGAATACATGAAATAGCAGAAACTGCTGTGTGAATACTGACTTGAAAAATCCAATAGCTATATGCAAGAGTGAAAATGTGAAAAATGGAATCTGCATTACTGCCATGAACATATGAATCAAGAGAAATTTAGCTACTGAATTGATCAATGCAATAGAGCCCCAACACTACGCCAAAGTATTTCTCTACGTTGGGGTCCCTAGCTTGTGTGTGTCCTCTCATGCAGTTAAAAAACTTACCGTGTATGGGAACCTGTGACCCAGGCTATTTATGCGTATGATATGGATTGGCAATAGGTGTGGTTGGGGAGGGTTCACAAACGAAAAACTACTAACAAATAAGGAATAAAGTTTGGAACACCATTCTAAGTCTGAAGTGGGTGCAAAAACCTAAAACACATCACTATGGGGAGATAAGGTATGCACACCAGTGACTATGTAAGGGGAATACATGAAATAGCAGAAACCGCTGTGTAAATACTGACTTGAAAAATCCAGTCCCTTGCAGCGCCGGGCCCGTGGTGTTATTTCAGGGCTCAGGCGCGCCGGAGACCTTGTCCTCCGTGGCCGGCGAGCTTCAGGGGATGGCTAAGCTGAAACATCCTTGGTCCCTTGCAGCAAGGTCTGGATAGAGGACTGGAGCCAATCCGGACCCATAATGCCGGCAGCAGCCCTAAGCTGCTGCAGAACATCATCCATGGATTCCATCTTCAAAGGAAACAGGTAGGATGAAAATGAAGTACTTATAGGATTATTCCTAGATTGTTCCCTTGTCGTGCCTAAGATTGCTGCCTTCCCTAATGGACCTTGGCTTAAAACCCCCCCCATTAGCTCCACCCCTTCTCCAAACCACACCACAAATGCTTATTCAAACCCATAGATCTACTCCCTGCAATTTTAACCTTCTTAACAACAAACTGTTCATTTTTGAATAATTCCCGCCTAACCCTGTCATGTCGGCCTCCCTTTAATGGTGTAAGCCCAGTACAGCCTCACTTGACTTTTGTGTGAATGTTTTGTGTTCTGATGTCTGAATATTAGATGAGAAGTGGGCTCCTTGATATTTCATCCTGGATGGAGTCAGATTGGTGAAACGTGCCCTTGGTGATACAAAATCCCACTTTAGCTTTGTCAGGGTGCTTATATACAGGGCTAGGGCAGCCACTGAATCCTTGATCTGGCAGAAGGAAGGCCTATCTTTGACTGCTGAGTATACGGAGGTGGTGAGATTTCTCTATAATTCTTCAGCAGGTGTGTACCGCAGGGTTGCCAACTTGACTTTTTATTTTTTTTGGACATCTAATCAAAAAATCACAGACAGACAATATTTTTTATGGACATATTGTAAATATATAATAAATCCTGATTATAAGTGATACAAGTCTACAGCCCATAATTCTGACCAGATCGTCAGCTGCATTCACTGTGTACTGTAAAATAGTGATAATTACAGGAAAAAATATGTGTATAAGTTTCTTCAGCTTCAGAAAAATGACGGACGCCTTAATCTTTTTTTTAAGGACAGGGAAAAAAGTACCCCATTTTTAGTGTTCTCCCTGGTGTGTGGTGTGTGGAGTACCCAGTGCTAGCAGAATGTATAGGATAACACAGACGGTTCCTATATGTTAGTGCTGTCTCCTGGTGTCTGTGTGCTGCAGCAGGAACCCCCTTGGGGACACATTCTGTGTCATTCATTCAATTTGATTAATTGGCTCCCACGGAAATCTCTCCCTTATTAGATGGGACACTGCGTGGCCCTCAGCGTGCCCGCATCTTGTCATGTGTGTTGTGCACATGGTTACTCTGCTTGTGTGAGCGTTTTTTCTCTTTGATTAACCTCTTCTGCTCTCCGTGTTATGTCCACAGCTGTATGAACTGCTATTGTGGCCATACCCTTGTGTATTATTCACTGCATTATTAGTTCCTTTATATTTATAGATCTATGGCCGCCTTTTTACCTACATTGGTGTCTGATTTGAGAAACCAAATTTAAGTGCCACATTAAGCAGATCGGAGTGATCACAGTGAGGTCCTTCGTCGTGGGACTCCATCAATGAGCAAGAGATCAAAGAAAGTATCTAAATTGTTTCTTTCTTTTGATGACCCAACTTGGTCGTGTTGCAGGAAAATTAAACACTTCCTACCAGGTTCCTCTGCAGAGTACAGCTGATCACTGGAGGTTCCCATAGTAGGGCACTTTGTGATAAGACAAAGAAAGAGGAATATGACCAGAACGCAAGTCATCTAAAATAAAAGTCCATTTATTGAAGTGCAAGTAAAATCAGTGGCAATACCTCCAACATCATAGTGCAGAGCATAAAATAAAAAAACATACGGCAACGCGTTTCTGACCTAGTGTGGTCCTTTGTGCTGAGACTGTAGGTCAGAAACGTGTTGCTGTATGTTTTTTTTTGTTCTGTTAGATGTATTATCCACTGATTTTAATTGGACTTCAATAAATGGGCTTTTATTTTGGATGACTTGCGTGCTGGTCATATTCTTCTTTCTTTGTCTTGGATTTTAGAGCCTCTGACCGTGCACTGAACAGGGGAGCAGACCCTTTGCTCCACTTTGTAATAAGCTTATTTTCGGGGGCACCTTGTAATATAAAGGGTTTGCCCTAATTGTCCAATTAATTTTAAGAACACCTTCCGAAAGCTCTCTACAGTAGGTAGATCAACCAGTTCCTAAGGCATTTCCGTACTCACCCCTGCTGATCATTGTATGTCATGCCATAAACATTTATAGCTTGTGGCTAACGTTTTAATTTATCTATACCCACATTCATCAATAATCAAATGTTGCAAATATGGCATCAGAACTATGGTTTATGCAAGGCACTCTGATCTCTGGGACCCCCACCAGTTCTGAGAACGGAGCTCTGAAATGTGTGTTGCCGCTACTGGACCGTTTATTGTCTGCAGGACTGCGGAATCTAACTGGGTACAGCACTCTGTTCTGACCGGGCATTTCAGAGCCCTGTTTTTGGGATTGTACGGCAAATAAAGGGATGGAAGAAACGAAAGAAAGTAGATGATGGAAAAAAAATATGAGAAAGAACCTAGTAGAGAAATCTTATTACTATGGAGGCAGAGCAGGAAAATTAGGAATATAAGCATGTACTAATACCTTTCTATAAGACCCTGGATCTGTCACATAGGACATTTTGGGCCGCCCCTAAGGAAGTCTGCGACATTTACCTAAACCAGACACCCCCCTCCCCTTCTCCTACTCAGACACAGCCGTGTGTTCAGGGAAGCTGGGACGCTTTGGGTAAAGTTTAAACATTAAATTAGGAATTGATCTCAAGCGAAACGTATCAAGTTCAAGAAGTACACTGTGAATCTTGCATTATAAATTAAAGTCATGACAGGGGTTACCTAACTCATTCAGTGCCAGGAATAAGCTTGTGTAAATAACTGCAGTTTTTCCATGTCTAGTAATATCATATATATTATCTATCTATTTATCCATCCATCCATCCATCCATCCATCCATCCATCCATCTTATATTAGGATACTGTATTGTCAGCTGCTGATCGTATACATAAATCCCTATATTTTCACATATCAAATAGAAACTCAAGTAAATTAGTTTGTCTTAATCACACATCTGTGTGCTGTGGACTGAGTACACACTGCAATCCACGGACTGGTCGCACGTCTGCTGAACGGATTTTACAGCCTCATCCATTCCTATCACAGGCGGTAACACACAGATGTGTGAATGTAGCCTCAGAGAAATGCTCCCAATGCAATCCCACTACTTACTAGTTATAGTTGCCCCAAAAGTGGCGCTTCACTTCATTCCTGCCAGACTACCATACATCATAGTACATTGTTGACCCGAAGGAGTTGTCCTATAAAAGATTGGTGATATATACTGTATATGTTAACATTATGGTCTACTGGCAAGACCCCAACCAATCTTGAGAACAGGGGTCTCAAAATCCCGAGTCCACTGAGGAGCAGAAGTAAACATGTTTGACTACTGCTCCACTCAATATATATGAGTGGTGGACACACGTGCTTACTGCAACTACATTCACAATAAGATTGCAGACATCTTAAATATCTGTCCCCCATAGACCTAAACACTGGGCTTGGCCAAGCTTTCATACATATTTAATGGGCAGGGAGGAATAAGCAGCTTGTTGAAAATTCTAGTAGCAGCTTATCTCCCAGGATAAGCTAATCCTTCAATCCCCCAACAGACTCAAGATGCCCCCATTCACCTAAAGGCCGCTTTACACGCTGCGACATCGCTCAAGTGATCTCGTTGGGGTCACAGAATTTGTGACGCACATCCGGTCGCTTTAGCGATGTCTTTGCATGTGACACCTATGAGCGATTTTGAATCGTTGCAAAAACGGTGAAAATCGCTCATCGGTGACATGCCCCCCAATTCTCGAATATCGCTGCTGCTCGGTATACGAAGTAGTTCGTCGCTCCTGCGGCAGCACACATCGCTATGTGTGACACCGCAGGAACGAGAAAACTCACCTTACCTGCGGCCGCCCGCAATGAGGAAGGAAGGAGGTGGGCGCGATGTTACGTCCCGCTCATCTTCGCCCCTTCGCTTCTATTGGGCGGTGGTTCGGTGACGCTGCTGTGACGTCGCTGTGATGGTGAACGAACCACCCCCTTAGAAAGGAGGCGGTTCACCGATCACAGAGACGTCACAGAGCAGGTATGTGTGTGTGACGCTGCCGTAGCGATAATGTTCGCTACGGCAGCGATCACACGATATCGCATGTACGATGGGGGCGGGTGCTTTCGCGCTCGACATCGCTAGCAATTGCTAGCGATGTCGTAGCGTGTAAAGCGGCCTAGATGGGCAACTGGCCTGCAGATATTATCTGATTCTGCTGACGTGTATGGGGGGCCTTTACGGAGTTGGTTGGGAGAGTTCCGGTGCAACTGCAAAAAAAAAAGTGCAATTCCACGATTGTTTTTTACTTATTCTATTTACCATGTTCACTAAAAGGTAAAATTCACCCAGAAGTATGATTCCCTGGGTCAGTATGAGTTCACAGATACCAAACATGTATAGTTTTATTTTTATTAAAGTGGTGAACCCCCCCCTCCAGAAATTTGTAATACAAAAAAAGAATTGCACTTTTGTCGCCATTCTCAAAGACTGTTCTCACTTTTTGGAATCTGGGGCTGTGTGAGGACTTATTTTTTTGCGTCCTGAGCTGACTTTTTAATTATGCAATTTTTGGGTAGATGCAATGTTTTGATTGCTTCTTATTGCATTTTATTGCAATGTTATGGTGACCTCAAAAACTTAAGTCTGGCATTTTGATTTCTTATTACAACATTTACAGATCACATTGATTTATTATATATTTTTATAAATCGGTCAACTCTTTTAATCCAATTTTTATTTAAAGATTTCAAAATTCACACACATAGAACAACAGACAAAAAAAAATTGAAGTATTCAGATAAAGCAGCTTATAATGATGAAACACTAGGCCATATACATTGCGGCCTAAAAAAAAAAGGCACCTTCAGTTTGACACAGTCAAAATATAGTCCATTACAAAATATTTCAATTTAAAATTTAGATCGGGCATTTCTTAATGTGGCATTACCAAATATGTTGTTTTTTATTTATTTATTTACTTATTTATTTTTAATTGTTTTATTTAAAATGAGGCAGAAAGGGGGTGGTCTGAACTTTTGATTGTTTTTTTAATTTTTTCATATATTTTAAAACCTCTTTTTACATTTTTTATTGATTTTACTATTAGGGGATTTGAAGCTGACACAGTTCGATTGCTGATCTCCCGTGAATGCTGGTGTTCAGCTGGCGCTCACAGAAACTATGACGTGACAGTGATAAGGGTCATCAGTTAATCTCCAGCTGTCATGATAACCCATCGGCACCACGCGATCATGTCATGGGGCCGCCAATGGGGATGGGAAATGGTGTGCTCCCCACCAGCGCATGCTAAATCCCACTATCATAGATTGACACCAGGATTTAACTAGTTATCAGGCACGGGTGGATCTCTGATCCACCTGTGCCTGTTTGCTGCATATGGCTGATCAGATTGACAGTCATTTTGTATTTCTTCCATTTTCTAATAATTGCGCCAACAGTTGTTGCCTTCTCACCAAGCTGCTTGCCTACTGTCCTGTAGCCAATTCCAGCCTTGTGCACAACTACAATTTGTCCCTGGTTTGATTGATTGAGTGTGTGGACAGGTGTCTTTTATACAGGTAATGAGTTCAAACAGGTGAAATTAATACATTTAATGAGTGCAGAGTAGGAGGTATTCTTAAAGAAAAAATAACAGGTCTGTAAGAGACAGAATTGTTGCTGGTTAGTAAGTGATCAAAGACTTATTTCACTCAATAAAATGCTAATTAATTATTTGAAAATCATACAATGTGAGTTTCTGGATTTTTTTTATTTTGTCTATCACACTTGATGTGTACCTACGATAAAAATTACAGATGTCTCCATTCTTTATAGGTGGGAAATCTTGCAGAATTGGCAGTGTATCAAATACTTATTTTCCCCACCATGTATATATACTGTATATATATAAGAATAGGCTTCATTGGTTACATTAAACTATCATTTCATAATCCATGGTATCCGTGTTTATGCACGTGAGGACATCTTGATTGCTGACACCTAAATTGATATAATAGTTTGTGCGGGAGGCAGTCAGACTCCACCGTGGGTTAACTTCCCATAGAAAGCCTCTCTTTAATCATTATTGTGTATTATCTGACACTTTTCCCTTAATGCTCCTGCTGACGCTGCACTTTTCTTTCAAACGCTTTAATTATCTGCTTGAGGATTACAAGGTTATGAGAGGTCTGTACAGTCAAATAAATAAGGAACATTTGCACATAAAATACATTTTAACTACTTCATCCCTAAAAGGGAGAAACCAAGACTCAATTACTATCTCAATGGATTGACCATACATATATGTTTTAGCCTATTAAGTTACTTCTGATATCTCATTTATGAAAATTATCTTAATATAGCAGTTATAGGCCACAAAGTCACTTCTCAATGAGGGGTCATTAGTAGTTTGCGTTGCCTCAATATATTATCTGGTTATACTGGGATCATAATGTGGAAACCATTGTTAACCTTGAGAACGTTAGATTCTTTGTCCATCTATTATTGCTACAAGCAGCTCTTCAACCCATACATATAAAAGACGAACTCATACACACAATGCACTTTTGCATTCACAACATACACAAATATATTGTGTCCATTACACACTTACATACACACGACTCACATAAGCTTATATTCAAACATGTTACACACACATATGGGAACACACATATACAGTACTTACATCTCTTACAGAATCCTACATTGAGGAGGATGCTAGGATGAGAAGAAGGACAAAGCCTGATGTTGTCTTCTAGAGCTTATGTTAGCACTCACTCACCCTTCCGGGATCAAGGTACAACGGTAGGTAAGAAGATGTTAAGGAAGGCAGGAACCCAGATACTCATGCTCTGCCCTCCTCCAAACTTCTACTTAACCGCAACCAGGACAAGTGCCCCATCTACCGCTTTCATCAAGCTATATACCAAAAAGAAAGTACCTATTGTGTTATATAGAACATAATTAATGCTGACAATAAATGGCCTGATATAGAAGAACCATATTCTGGTTAACCATGCTAGAAGAAGCTTCAAAAGATGTGCTACAATGTGGGCATAAAATGAACCATCCCTAGTTACAGAGTGGTGGAAGGCACTACAGACCATGAAGCTTTTTCTCTGTATTTAATCCCATTACATGATACAGTCCACATTTCTAATCTCAGCACATGATACACTCCGTTTTTCTAATGACAGTGTGTGGTAAAGTCCACATATCTAATCTGGCAAAGAAGATCAAGGTGCTCAAGGACTGGCCAGCGCAGTCACTAGACATGAACATCATTAAGCATGTTTGGGGTAGGATGAAAGAGGAAGCTTGGAAGACAAAACCAAAGAATCTAGATGAACTCTGGGAGGCATGTAAGACTGCATTCTTTGCTATTCCTTATGACTTCATCAATAAAGTGTATGAATCATTGTTGAACCGCATGGATGCAGTCCTTCAAGCTCATGGAAGTCACACAAAATATTAAATATGGCTCTAAGAGCACGCACCACAACTTCATTCACCAATGTTATGCAACATATCTTTGTATTAGAAGTTAAAGGGGTGGTTCACCCATTTTTTTTTGTTTTCTATATGAGTGTAACTTACCATTTTAGGTGTTTTCTTCATTGGCCTCTATTTGCACTTCTAGCACTGAGCGTCGATATCCTGCACGCTCAGTGCCGGTCATATGACCCCCTGGTGCTGTGGCTGCTAGTATCCTCTTACGTCCCGTCAGGTTCCGGGCTCTCAAACTGGATGGGTTCGTTAGAAGATGCTGGCGCCACTCACAGTGATTGACAGGGCTGTGGGTGGTAACTACTGCACGTCACAGCCGAGCATCGAGGGGAGGATCCGGAGGGCGCCAGTGTGGAGCGGTGAAGAGGACTGAGTGTCCGGCAGATTGGTGAGGTGCCAGTGTGGAGTACAGGGGGCGGGTTTCTTCAGCTGAAACCCCCCTGTCATGTAAGTATCTGATCTCACTCTCCACCCGCCCGCTCTGCTCCAATGTCAGGAGAGCTGGCGATGTGATCATATACACCCACCAGCACTAGAGGACGCAGCAAGAGACTGACATGCTGGTGACATGCAACACTGCATGTGTCAGAGCAGAGCATGTCACCGCTCTGCTCTGTCACCTGTCAAGCTGCATGGGACCAACTGTCTCCACTCTGTCACCTGCACCACAAGTCACAGAGTGGAGCAAGTTGGTGACAGAGCACCTCTCTCCCCGCCTCTCTTCTCCCCCCTCTCTTCTCTCCCCCCTCTCTTCTCCCCCTCCCCTCTTCCCCCTCTCCCCCCTCTTTTCCCTATCTCTCTCTTTTCCCTCTCTCTTTTCTCTCTCTTTTCCCCTCTCTCTCTCTTTTCCCTCTCTCTCGTTTCCCTCTCTCTCTTTTCCCTCTCTCTCCCTCTTTTCCCTCTCTCTCTTTTCCCTCTCTCTCTCTCTTTTCCCTCTCTCTCTTTTCCCTCTCTCTCTTTTCCCTCTCTCTTTTCCTTCTCTCTCTCTTTTCTCTCTCTCTCTCTTTTCCTCTCTTTCTCTTTTCCCTCTCTCTCTCCCCTCTCTCTCTTTTCCCTCTCTTTCACCCCTCTCTCTTTTCCCTCTCTCTCATTTCCCTCTCTCTCTCTTTTTCCCCTCTCTCTCTTTTCCCTCTCTTTCCCCCCTCTCTTTTCGCTCTCTCTCTTTTCGCTCTCTCTCTCTCTTTTCCCTCTCTCTCTCTCTTTTCCCTCTCTCTCTCTCTCTTTTCCCTCTCTCTCTCTTTTCCCTCTCTCTCTCTTTTCCCCCTCTCTCTCTCTTTTACCCCTCTCACTCTCTTTCCTCTCTTTTTCCTCTCTCTCTCTCTTTTTCCTCTCTCTCTTTTCCCTCTCTCTCTCCTGGCATGGTCAGTACAGAAATCTCTCGCTCGTGGAGGGTGAGAGGGAGAAATAAACATGGAGTCCCTAGTGTGTCTGTGTATTTATTTCTAATAAAGTATTTTTCTCTGTGTGATGTCTTTTTTTTAACCCTTTATTGGAGATTCTTAATGGCCGGGTCAAACTTGGCCTGACATTAAGAATCTCGGGCTTTACACCACCTGGTAAAACATAGCTAGTATTAACCCCTTATTACCCAGCGTGCCACCTGGCACCAGGGCCACTGGAAGAGTTAGATACAGCGCCAAAAGATGGCGCTTCTATGAAATCGCCATTTTCTGGGGTGGCTGTGGACTGCAATTCACAGCGGGGGGGGGGGGGGGGGTGGCAGAAAGCTTGGGCCACCCTGCGCTGGGGATTCCAATCCCAAGCTGCCTAGTTGTACCTGGCTGGACCCAAAAAATGAGCGAAGCCCACGTCATTTGTTGTTTTTTTTTAATTATTTAATGAAATTCATGAAGTAATTTAAAAAAAAAGGGCTTCCCTATATTTTTGGTTCCCAGCCAGGTACAAATAGGCAGCTGGGGGTAGGGGGCAGCCCGTACCTGCCTGCTGTACCTGGCTAGGGTATAAAAAATATGGCAAAGCCCACGTCATTTTTTTAAAAAAGTTTTTAGGCAAAAACCTTTAAAAAAAAAAAAGGCTTCCCTGGATTTTCCATTGCCAGTGAAGGTAACACCAAGCAGTGGGGGTTAGCAGCCAGTAGCTGCTTGGGTTACCCTTAGCAATAGAAAATGCAGCAGGAGCCCACACTGTTTTTTTTACCCCTAACACCCTAGGGTTAGGGTTATGTGTTTATTTATTTTTTTTATTTTTAATGAATTTTTTTTTTAAAAAAATCGACATGGGCTTCGCCCATCGAGCACCAGAGCATTTTACTGCTCACTCATGCCTACTCCTGACCACAGCGCCAGCAGAACAAGTAATCTGATGACTCCAGTGTCGGCCGATTACTTGTTCTGTGTCCCCCTGCATCCATCGCAGCGTGTGCGGGCTGTGAGGTCAGCTGAGTTCAGTCCGGCACTGGAGTCAGCTGATCTGAACTCCAGCCCGCACAGGCTGCGATGGATTCAGGGGGACACAGAACAAGTAAGGCCTAAGCCACACGGCGAGAAAATCGGTGCGAGTGAAGTGCGATAAAACATCGCATTCTATTCGGACCAATATTAGCCTGTGTGAGAGCGCACATGAGCGATTATTTTCTCAGCCCTAATCGGACCGAGAAAACAATCGCAGCATGCTGCAATTGTAATGCAAGACTCTCTTTTACCCATTCAAGTGTATGGGGTGAGAGAAAAATCGCACTGCACTCTGGTACATCGGTGTACCGCGAGTGAAGAGCGAGAATCGCAATAGCCAACTACGGAGGAGAGAGGGAGATAAATCCCTCCCACCCCTCCTCAGTGCCGGCCCGCCCGCCCCTCCGCAGTGCTGGCCAGCCCCTCCTGAGTGCCGGACCGTCCCCCACAGCTCAGGTTCGCTCGCACAGTCGGACCTCAGTTGCAGGGACACACGCATGACACTCGGCTCTGCTGTGCTGCCAGCGTGAGCCGAGTGTCATGCGAGGGGATCGCAGTAATCCCCGTGTGGCCCCAGCCTGATTGGCCGACACTGGAGTTTGCTGATCTAAACTCAGCTGAACTCCTGACCACACAGCCCGCACACGGTCACATGTGATCGACAGCAGGCAGTGACTGCTGTTAACCTGCATCCATTGCAGCGTGTGCAGGCTGTGAGATCAGGAGTTCAGCTGACTCCAGTGCCGGCCGATAAATTCTGTGTACCGCTGCAGAAGGATCCGGTAAAATAACGGTTGCATGCGTTGCACATTTAATTCACATGATCTGGTCATATGCGGTCTGTGTTTTTTTGCCTACAGGCAAAAAAACGCTAATGTGAAAGTAGCCTGCAAAATGCATGCCAGACGGATAATACAGATGACACACAGACTAGGCAAGAGGTAAAAAAAGCAATCTCATGACCCCTTCAATTTTTTTTTTCCCCAATTATTTTTTTCACATGTTGCGCTGG
Organism: Anomaloglossus baeobatrachus; assembly: GCF_048569485.1. NCBI lineage: Eukaryota > Metazoa > Chordata > Amphibia > Anura > Aromobatidae > Anomaloglossus > Anomaloglossus baeobatrachus. The sequence continues at coordinate 414,172,810 of NC_134357.1, read as the reverse complement.
CTAATAATCATAATTTCTGTACACACACACACACACACACACACACACACACACACACACACACACACACACACACACACACACACACACACACAGACTATGAACTATATGAGAACAAGCAGAAGATAAACGCTTTCTTCCCCTGGTTGTGCAGAGCTGGGAGCTTTGGCTGTCTCTGCTGTGATGGCTCTCAGTGCATCCACACTGGAAAGAGGCAGGGAGGAGTCTTTGGGTGGAGAGGAAAGCTGAGTGGGTGTGTTAGATACGTTAAATACTGCCCTAGAGCCATAAAGAATTATGGGAGTTGTAGTAACTGAACCCAGGAAGTCAGAAGAGAGATTAACCCCATAGAGCTGGAGCCAGCAATGAGGATGTGCTGCTAGAGAACGATAAAAGGTAATATTGCTGAAAAAACATAATAGATGTGTATAGAGGCACATATTAGCAAGATTTATGAGAAAAAAAATAAGTTTTGGTAACTGGACAACTTCTTTAATTATTTGTTTGAATTTCACATTACTTTCTGTGGGCGACAAAACTTTTGTCTAGCCAAAATCTGACCTTTCTGTGTTTATTAAATGATTAATATTTCAGCTTTACAGCAACTTTATTTTCATAACTTAAACCAAATTTGGGAGGGTTTCAGCTTTCAAAAGAGTAATTTATAAAACCAATGAATGAATTTAAAGTCAGGTTATAAGCTTTTATTTACATAACATGGATAGGCGACAGAACTTCTGTCAAGGACTGTAGTGCCCCACCGCTCGCTGACTGTTTCCCTATGCCTCTCTGTATCCCACGCCCCCATATACTGTGCTGCTGGCCAGGATCGGAGGTCCGAGGTGACATGCGGCGAGGAGGGTTGATCGGTAGTGCAGTGCCGCTCAGGCTGCAGATGTCAGCCGCGATTACCAATCCCAATCACATGCACTGATCTCAGACCTGCGCCCCTGGCAGCCTGTCCTGTTAGCGATCACAGTACATAGCAGCGAGCAGCGGAGGTCCAAGGTGAGCAACGCGGGGAGGGGAGGTGAGCGGCAGGAGAGAGGGAAAGTCAGCGGAGAAGGTGTGAACGGAGTGGGGGGGTGAGCAAGCAGCGGGGGAGGGGGAAAGTAAGCAGAGGGGGTGTGAGCGGAGTGGGGGGTGAATGAGCGGCGGGGAAGGGGAAAGTCAGCGGAGGGGGTGTGAACAGAGTGGGGGGTGAGCGGCGGGGTAACGTCAGCGGAGGGGGTGTGAATGGAGTGGGTGATTAGCGAAGGGGGGAGGGGAGGTGAGCAGCAGAGTGGGGAGCAGCATGCCAGGATCAGTTACAGTGCAATCACCGGTGCCCTGCATCGGTACTCACCCCATCCATCCTGGTGGGTGAAAGGGGGAAAGTGCAGCACACAGCATACGCTGTGAGCTCCACAAGGATGGCGCTGATCTCCTCCCTCTGCTGTGATCTGGACGCCTTCTCTATGTTACAGTATAAGGTTGGAGTCCGACAACGGTCTTCTATGCCCAGGGGGCTGCCATAAAGGAAGTGTGTTACTGTCGTTACTGACAGCAAATCCAAGATGGCAGCCCCCAGTGCTTCAGTAAAACTAGAATTAAATAAAAACTAAATAAACAATGAGTTTAATTTTGTATTAAAAATACTTGATTTCATAATCACTATTATTAATAAAAAAAAAATAAAAAAAGCGCCACTTTACCTTTAAAGCAGCTCACGCTCTGCTCCTCCTCCCTGTCTGGCTTGGCTTAACCCCTCACTAGCTCAAAGGAATCTAGTCCTACCCTGGGGGAACCTCGTGTGGCTGGTTTCTACACTGCAGCTCAAATCACTCGACCTTATGACATATTATACCTTACAATAACAGCATTGTAACTCACACTATGTCACACTTTACACAATACCATATAGTCAACACAGTACACTACTATGTTAAGATCATTGTGCCTTCATCTCTACTCTATTGCATGATACAGTCCATGTTTCTAATGTTAGCGAGTAGTGCAGTCCATGTATCTAATCCAGCACATGATACAACGAGCAGCAGCAATTACCAAACTCAGTGCTGCCAGCTGTTCTCAGTGACACTGTCTACATCTCTTCATCACTTTGCAGTCACCAATAAAATGTCACCACACTGATTCTAAACTTCTTCCTCCCTTTTCCTTTTGCAAACACCAAGAATGGGAGAGAGGAGACATCAGACACATGCGCAGATCCCCCCACTTTTACTGTAGTCGTAATGTGAGGTAGCAGTACACTAGGTCTTTACAGCAAATCTCTGCAGCTGGTACCCTTGGTCTTTAAATGTGGACTGTTTTAAAACTGTTCTAAATATTTTTTCATATTTTTTACCATAAATAACAATATATATATATATATATATATATATATATATATATAAAATTAATACTTTATATTTTTCAATTGCTGAAATGCCTGCAAAAAATATTTTTGGGGCAAATTCCCTATAAAGCCTTAACGGTTTGAGGTCTGATTACTGGATCCCACACAACCCTAAAGGCCCCTTTACACACTGAAACTTTCTAGCGATCCCACCAGCGATCCCAACCTGGCCGGGATCGCTACAAAGTCTCTGGTGAGCTGTCAAACAGGCAAACCTGGCCAACGACGCAACAGCGATCCGGACCTGCAGAACGACCTAGCTAGTGTCATGCTCCCGGTGTCCCGACAGCCCTCCTTACCCACTGAGCCGGTCCCTACATCGCACCACCGCTCCGTACCCACTGATCCAGCACCGTCAGCACACCACCGCTCCTTACCCACTGAGCCGGTCTCACCATCCAGGCACCGCTCCTTACCCACTGATCCAGTATCGCCATCGCACCACCCCTCCTTGCTCACTGATCCAGTCCACGTGTCCACTGGTCATGGCTGCCGCTCCCGCTCGTGCTCTCCTGTGTCCTGCTCCTGGTCTTATGAGTCTGACTCTGAGTCTTAGCCACATGGTTCTGTATAGGACCGGGCCGCGCCCACTCTCCTGGTCTTATAGGCCCAGCACACCTGCAGCAGGAAATGACATGAGGCTGTACTGGGTATATAAGACTGGCCTTTCCATGTGGGCGGCGCCTGATCAACGTGTCTTGAAGCTTTGTCTTGTGAGCTAGGTGCTCAGGTTCCCTTGTGCCGTGTCCTGTACTACTGCCTTTCTTTACTACCCTGCACCTGTACCAGTGTCCTGCACTGTCTCAAGGAACTCTGTGACCCCGGTGACTTTGTTCTACCCATCCCTGCTACGCCAGTGCTCCGGCTGCCGTGTACCCTGCCCTCCGGTGGGGTGCTCGGTCCAATGGATCCACCTCCTGGGCCTACCAGTCCTCTCGGCCCTGACAGCTAGTCATTGGGGACGTTGTAAAGCAGCTTTTTCAAAGGAAAGTCGCTAACGAAGTCGCTGTAAAGTCCCCTTTACACACTAAAACTTTGCTGCACAGCGGGAAACAAAGGACCAAAGAATGGTCCTGAACGATTTGTAGCGATCACAACTTCACAGCAGGGGCCAGGTCGCTGATGTGTTTCACACACTGCAATGTCGCTGGGGAGGTCGCTATTACGTCACAAAACCGGTGACGTTACAGCGATGTCGTTTGCGATGTTGCAGTGTGTAAAGCCACCTTTACAACAAGTCTCTGTAGGGCCCTATCAGAATAAAGTGGAGGTCAAGCATGCGCACCTCAGCTCGAGTCATTGTACATTAGACTACAGGAGATGACTGAGAACATTGCTCGTCTATGTCCAGCAGGTCCAGAAAAAATGAGTGGAGCAGAAGTGCTCATTCTCCACCTCTGCTTCATTCTGCAGAGCCCTGTTCTTGCTTTGTAAAGGTCTATCCAAAACTCCCCTCATCCTAAAGGTCACTTTACACGCTGCAATCTCGCTAGCGAGATCGCTAACAAGCGTACCCGCCCCCATCGGTTGTTCGTCACCGGCAAATCGCTGCCCGTGGCGCACAACATTGCTTACACCTGTCAAACGGACTTACCTTCCCTGCGACGTCGCTGTGGTCGGCGAACTGCCTCCTTTCTTAGGGGGGCGGTTTGTGCGGCGTCACAGGGACGTCACACGGCAGCCATCCAATAGAAGCGGAGGAGCGGAGATGAGCGGTCGGAATATCCCGCCCACCTCCTTCCTTCCTCATTGCCGGTGGATGCAGGTAAGGAGATGTTCGTCGTTCCTGCGGTGTCACACATAGTGATGTGTGATGCCGCAGGAACAACGAACAACTAGCAGCATGCATCACCAACGATATTATGAAAAGGAGCGACGTGTCAACGATCAACGATTTTTGACGTTTTTGCGCTTGTTGATCGTTGCTCCTAGCTGTCACACGCTGCGATGTCGCTAACATCACCGGATGTGCGTCACTAACGACGTGACCCCGACGATATATCGTTAGCGATGTCGCAGCATGTAAAGCACCCTTAAGAGTCCTTATGAGGACTATATTATTTTAATTGCCAAAAGGCCAATCCATTATTCAACACTACCAGTATGCTCAGGGGCTGGATAAATGTATCCCAGAGCGTTACACTGTTATGTATAAGCCAATAAATAGCCTGGTTTCATTTTATTGTAATTCACCACTGCAACACCATTAATTCTAACACTGCTATATTTTGGTGTACCTTATTGATTTAGGAACCAATAGCACTAGTATTATTGTATTAATAACTGTATAGTTATAGAACTTGTGCCACTTCAATAGATGTAGGTGTCATATTAAATCAGCACTATTGGGTATCTGTTTAATTAGTTTGTAATATAATAGCCCCATTATTGCTATCCGCATAGCTTATAGATTATAGGTTGTGCCAATTTGTTTAAATACACAGCACCATCTCCCATTGATAATCTCCTAATAATGTAGTGGCATTGCCCTATTATGAGAGTATTGCACTATTGCCCTTAGGCTGAGGTAGATAGCAGGATATGTACATTTTCACAATGTCACTGCAGGATAGCAAGGGACAGGGGGCTCCTATACTGTCCCTCATGCTAGAGGACCCTAGGCTATCCCTAACCTCCGGATTACCCCTAATGGTGCAGATACTGGAGTAGAACTGAACTGTTCCCCCACCCCAAGGGAAGGAGAGGGCAGGAGTGTGATGGTAACACAGATAAAGGCAGACAGGGAAAAAACAAAACTCAGACATCCCTGCAATCTCACAAGAACAGACAGTAACAAACTAAGGAGGAAAGCAAGAGAAGTAAGGCAACAACAAAAAGATAACAAGGGTTAACACCACAACCGCTCACAGCAATGAAGTACTACAATCACCAGTAAAGGCCGCTTTACACACTGCGATATCGGTCCCGATATCGCTAGTGTGGGTACCCGCCCCGATCTGTTGTGCGACATGGGCAAATCGCTGCCTGTGCCGCACAACATCGCCCAAACCTGCCACACATACTTACCTGCCTGGCGACGTCGTTGTGACCAGCGAACTGCCTCCTTTCTAAGGGGGCGGTCCATGCAGCGTCACAGCGACGTCACTGAGCGGCAGCCCAATAGAAGCGGAGGGGCGGAGATGAGCGGGACGTAACATCCCGCCCACCTCCTTCCTTCCGCATAGCGGCCGGTAGGCAGGTAAGGAGAGCTTCCTCGTTCCTGCGGCGTCACACATAGCGATGTGTGCTACCGCAGCAACGAGGAACAACTTAGTTACTGCTGTAGTAACGATAATTGAGAATGGACCCCCATGTCACCAATGAATGATTTTGCACGTTTTTGCAACGATGCAAAATCGCTCATCGGTGTCACACGCAACAACATCGCTAATACGGCCGGATGTGCGTCACAAATTCCGTGACCCCAACGACTCAGCATTAGCGATATCGTAGTGTGTAAAGTCCCCTTAAGTGTAGATCCCAACACCTCACCAGACAAGTATAGAGAAGCTATAGCTGGTATTAATGGAACTGTCCAGCCAGCATTTATAGTAGGGGAGCGAATGTGACTGGCTCCCCCATAGCATGTGATCAAAGGAGATTAACAAGCAGCCCAGCAGCGATTAACTCTTGTTATCCTGCCTAGAAACTACAAGTCTGTGGCTTGATGCCCGAGTATCCCTGTGCTGATCACAGACATCAGAGAAGTTAGCAAGCAGAGTGCCAGAATCTGTATAGTCTCCACAGATCCTGACTCCGCCATGACAGTCGGTGATGCTTGCAAAAACCTCCTTGTGATACATATCTCCAAAATGACCAAATTATTGCTTTATATTGTAACTCCTAAATGTCTACTCTTAGATCTGTATAAAATGTCCAATCTATTTGCTCGCTCAGTATTGTCTTATTAGCAGTGCACAATGTTGATTGCACTTCTAATTGCCTCAATAGTACACAGTACTAGTTGCCTCTACATACCGTACTCGCCTCAATGTGTTTCTTCCACTCTTATAGGCTAGTGGGCACACCAGGACGCTACACACCCTATTTTTACAACCTAAGCCACAGAATTGATTCATTTCACTGGTCTAAAAAGCAAAGACATATAACTGCTGGCCACGATGACAGCCTTAATGTCACCCTGCTTAGATATTGCTATCAAATATATTCAAGTTCAATTTAGAGAAATACACATTTTCTTAAGGATCGTTCACTGATATTTCATCCCATACAGCAGGCCATAACTAAATCAGCATAAAAAGTGGCAAAGGAAAATTAGATAGTGGCTCAACACATCAAACAACATAGGTAGAACTAAATGGCTGAGATAATCTTCCCATTAGCCTTCAGTAGACATCTTATAGAACAACAGCTTATGGAAAGCTCTCTTACGTTCTGATACATTCTGACAACAGGGCAAAAAAGTATTGATCACCAGGACAGGGATTACTCCAAATTTCATATCTGTAATCCAATAAATGGCTATATCAACCGTACTGTAGCAGTTTTTTAGCTTTTACTGTCAATGAGCCGGAAGCAAAGTGGTTAACTTCGACCCCATGGTCTGATTTCCCCTGATGATAAATTTTCGAACAGCGTCTAGCAAAGAATTTCATTACACAGAGTACACAGACGGCACGCAGAGCATCGTACAGGTGACAATCAGGCCACACACCTTATTTTCCTTCCTCCTGCCTAATAACATGGCCGCAGGGCACCAGGGAATCTTTCCAGAGCGACTTTTCCTCCTTCAATAATATGGATAGTCTTGTGTTCCCACAGCAGAGATTCGTTGAAACAGGACAAATCAGTTCTGCTGTTATTAAATGCGAACAGAGTGATCAATAATTTCTATAATTCTGCATCTACAGGGAATCCATGGCTGATATCTAATATAACACAAATCCTAATCACATGTCAATGTCCCGGCATTGGTAGCCTTAAAGGAACAGCACACCGAAAGTCTGGAATAGCGACAATCCAAGGAAAGGAAGGAGCTGAGGAGGATGAGCTACTTGGTGCCTTCTTGAAAGTCTTTGGAAATAAAGTCTGTCCTATTATGAAAGCGGCAGAAACCACTGAAAACTTAGGAACATTAGCATTGTAGCAATTGGAACTTTACCTCGCCTTATCAGCTGGTAGAGAAATGAGAAATTTGGGTTTGCTTTTTCCATAAACAGCAGCACTCTTGTCCATAGCCGTGTCTGGTTTTGCAGCTCAGACCCATTCATGTCAATAGAGCTAACTAAGCACGTGTTAAAGGTGTGTATGTCCCTAAGTGTGCCGTGATTTTGGCACACGTGTTCTCCATGTGCTATCCGTGATAGAACACGGAGAGCAGGAACTTTATACTTACCTGTCCCCAGTGTTGCTGTCCAGGGTGCTGATGTCCTCTGCACTGCTTTCTCTAGTCGCTGCTGTCTCCCAGCTGCTGTTACTTCCAGGTCGCGGTGCAGTGAATATTCATGAGCATAATTAGCCAAACTGGAAGAAGGAGACAGCAGCGCCAAAGACAGCAGCATTGGAGACAAGTGAGTATAGAAAATAATTTTATTTCACAGGCACATATTTTCTCTGGTACGCGTCACACGGATCACATCACTGTGTGGTCCATGTGACATCAGTGATGCCAGGGAAAAATGGACTTGTCTGTGTGCGGAAAACACGGACATGCATGTGCCCCGCATGGACACACGGTTCCTGAGAAATCACTGATGTGTGCGAAGACCCATTGATTTTATTGGGTCTACGTATGTGATTCCGGTACGTATAAAAACGGCGACAAACGTACTGGAATCACTGACATGTGAAAGAGGCCTAAGGTCCCATAGTATAGAAGCAGGTCAGTCTGCTGGGCAGAGAATAGAGCTGTAGTGACAGAGGTTGTAGATCTACCATAGTCCTTCAGCCTCATATATCAAAGAAAATGTTGATTTCTCATGTAAAGGTATTGCTAGACTTGTCTTTCACAGAGCTACATGCACATATAAATACTTTGAGGGGTGAAATACTAGTGTCCTAATAGTGACTGACTGATATCTCTGCATACACAATCATACAAGAAAGACTATAAACAACTGAATAGGACCACCCATTGGACTCAATGCATACAGAAAGGGATTTCAATGATTAAAATACAAGTTATACTGAATGTTTTCCAACAGCAATATATATATATATATCAATCTGATCAGCTCCTCCTGCTCTACAACATCCTCCCTGCGAGATCAGATACAATTTTCACCATGGCTGGATCCCTTTAAGCTCTCTTATCAGATGTAACCATAAGTGTCCTAAAGGCAATCTATCACCAGGTTGTTGCTATGCAATCTGACAGCAGCATGATGTAGGTATAGTGACCCTAGTTCCAGCAATATATCACTTACTTGGTTGTTTGCTGTAGCTTTGATACAATCACTGTTTTCTCTGCAGATCTAGCAGTGCTCTGAATGCCGCACTCTTGTATTAGACCGTTACACTGCTTGGTAGCTTTCTGTGTACACTGTACATTTGGCAGAAAGCTGCTAATCAGTTGTAGAGGCGAGATTACACAGACCAGGACTACATGACTTGAGACAACTAGTCCTCTAGTGATAATCTGCTGATAAAATAATGAGCTTATTGAAACTACAAGTAGCCCACTATGTAACATATAGCTAGAATGAGGGTCTCTGCCGCTCAATTATGCGGCTCTCAGATTAAATAGCAAAACTTGATGGCAGGTACCCTTAAACCATACCTCCCAACTATTGAAGAGGGCGAAATTATGCATGGCGCAATGATCGCCATGGCAAGTTTAGCCCCTGGCTGAAGCCCAAACCACACCCATTTTGAATTTTTTGCTGTCCTGGCAGAAGGAGATGTCAGAGGGGCAGTGGCAGTGAGGGACATTTAGCAGACGCTTGAGACCTCAGGGCATAGACCCAAATCCAGGACTGTCTGCTGTATCCAGGACAGTTGGGACTAGAGAACAGAGGATTGATCTATGGGACTCTGGTCCAGCTAATAGGTCAGTGGTATCTAGCGACTGGATGGGAGGCTGCGGACTTCTTACCTTCTGGCATCCCCGACGCAGCTTTTGATAATCCAAGGCTAGTGTGATGTCATCTGTACGTCCTGCTCATCTCTAGTTGGGACTTGTAGAATTATTTTTTTGTTCATTCATTCATTCATAGTCATGGCAGCCAGTACTTTCCCATCTTGATGTAAGCTTTGCTATACGATATTTGGTTGTTTTGTATCTGTAAGGCCGTGTTCACACGTTGCATAAATTTTTGTCTGCTGCAGGTGTCTGCACCAAACTACGCAATAACAGTCTTTTCTGGTTATTGCATTTTTGCTTATTTTTTATGCCTTTTGTTATTTGATGTATTTTTGGTCCAGATGTGAAGCCTCATTTTTAAGTGTTTTTATTTTTTTGTACAGGAAAGCTTTGATTGTGCACTTAAAGTAACTGCAGTTTTTTTCATGTGTTTTTTTAGGCTCCACATTGAAAAAGCAGAGAAAATAGAGAGAGAAAAACACCAAAACCACACAGTTAAGCGATCTTTTTAGACGCAGAGTGAGTGCAGTTTTCATTAAATCATATCCGATTTGCTTGGACCGTTAAACACCGCAGAATTTCTGTGCAAAAAAGCAGCATAAAAACCCCCGCAATATTTACACTACACGTGAACATGGCCTAAATGTCCAACCAAAGTGGATGTGATTTTTTCATGAAATCTTCACTCTTCAGGGCGTCTAAAGATGCTGTTGAACTGAGGTTTTGGTTTTCTTTTTATCTCTATAAACTCAATGTGGCGCCTGAAAAAAACGCATGTAAAAAAAATAAAAACGCCATTGCTTTTTTAATTACATAATCAAAACATTTCTTTAGTATTAAAAAAGCATTAAAAACACGGCTTCATATCTGCACCAAAAAATGCATCAAACAAGGGGGAAAATGCATAAAAGAAAATCAGAAAAGATTGTTATTGCGTTGTGTCGCGGGCGTAGGAGGGGACGCTGCGCTCTCCCACTCCTCGGGTCTGGCTGCCGCTGCTGCTGCTGCTCGGTGGTGGCTCGAGCGGTGAGCCGGATCCCGGGGACTCGAGCGGCGCTCCTCGCCCGTGAGTGAAAAGGGGATGATTTTGATTGTGGGGGATTTGATTATTGTCCGTGATGCCACCCACGGTTGTGGTGATTTTGGTGACACCACCGCTGCTCTGGACGGGGATCCCGGGAGTGGTGACAGGGAGCAGCTTGGTTGTTAGTTCTCCCCTCCGTGGGTAGGGGGTCGGTTGTTCCGGGGCCCGGTGATGGGGTAGGGATAGATGGCAGGCGGGTTACGGGGCCTGGAGAGGTGCAGGGTCGCAGGGGCAGCGCTGTGCCGCACGGCACGGTGGTACTCACTCAGCCCAATAATGCACACAGAGTCTCTGCTGAAACAAACGGCTGGATGGACGGGTCCCACAGGCGGCTGCGGTGTTTTTCCCCTGACCCCAGGTTGGTAATGTAAGTCCTTTCTTGCACCCTCTGTACGCTCCTCCTGCGCTCCGGTTTCCAGCTGGCTCCCCGATTCAGTACCGGTGGGCCACCGCCCAGCCCCGGCTACCTACGGTTCCACCAATTGTCTGCCTGGCTCCCTGCATACAGCCACTACCGTCTGCCTCACTCTCTACTCGAGGGTCCTAGGCTCCAACCTAGGCCCCTGTCTGCTTCTGTCTCCCTGCAGACCCCCTCTCTCCTCTCTGCCTGGACTTGACTGGGCTGGTTTCCTGCCTCAGGCCAGCTAAACTCCTGGGTCGGCGTCTCCATCTCCTGACTCCGCCCACCTGGTGTGTCTGTCTGAGCCCGAGGAAAGGAATCAAGTTTCACTGGGGATGGCTGCTGTGAACTGCTGGGGGTGGGTGTGTGTGTGTGTGTTGTTCTCTGTGGCCCCTGGCTTGTCCAGGGCGCCACATTCCCCCTTAATTAAATGCAGACCGTCCGCGGGCTGCCCGTCCATCACCGGTTTTATTTTCCTCTTTTAACTGAAAAAGATTAAAACATTAAACACAAGCATTACTTTGCAAACTTCCCACAACGGGAGACATATCAAACATTAAAACACTTTTAATAATAACAATGGAACGTGTCCTTCAGTCACCCACCCAAACAACCTGGCCCTGATGCTGCCCCTAAGAAGTGGGCAGCACCCCTTGACCCCAGTCCAGAACCAGGCTGCCCAGATAGTTAATGGGATGGGTGCTTCGCTGCCGTTGCGGCCAGGCGGACTGCCGGAGCCGTCGTCATCTCTGTCGCGGCCGGGCGGACTGCCTGGGCCGTTGTCATCGGCGTTGCGGCTAGGATGGAAGCCGGGACCGGTGGCAGGGCGGTGACGATGGTAAGGCCTGGGCCCTCCCTCACAGACGCTGCGAGCTCCTCTACCGGTGACAGGGGTAACGGGTCGGTCGGGGCGTTGGCCGCGGGCACGGGCACTGAGGTTTCAGCGGTGCTGGACGGACGGGACATCTCGTGCAGCGGTGTTCCAGGAACCAAACACTGGCAGAGTCCTGGCATCCCTGCTTCCACAGCCGTGGTTCACATGCGGCCGGACGCCATCCCGTCCCCCTTAGTCTCTTTTTAGCACTTCCTTCTTCAGGGGGCGGGCTCCACTTTCGCGCCTTTCCTGCTCGGGGAAGACGCTCGAACGGGAAATCTTCGCGCCCAAGATGGCGGCTTTTCAAATTTTCCGGCCGGACACCTCCGGCGGTCACACAAGGCGCACTTCCACCAGTTGGTAGAACGGTAGGATCCTGTTCGTGACGCCAAGTTGTCGCGGGTGGAGGAGGGGACGCTGCGCTCTCCCACTGCTCGGGTCCGGCTGCCGCTGCTGCTCGGTGGTGGCTTGAGTGGTGGGTCGGATCCCGGGGACTCGAGCGGCGCTCCTCGCCCGTGAGTGAAAAGGGGATGATTTTGATTGTGGGGGATTTGATTATTGTCCGTGACGCCACCCACAGTTGTGGTGATTTTGGTGACACCACGGCTGCTCTGGACGGGGATCCCGGGAGCGGTGACAGGGAGCAGCTTGGTTGTTAGTTCTCCCCTCCGTGGGTAGGGGGTCGGTTGTCCCGGGGCCCGGTGATGGGGTAGGGATAGATGGCAGGTGGGTTACGGGGCCTGGAGAGGTGCAGGGTCGCAGGGGCAGCGCTGTGCCGCACGGCACGGTGGTACTCACTCAGCCCAATGATGCACACAGAGTCTCTGCTGAAACAAACGGCTGGATGGACGGGTCCCACAGGCGGCTGCGGTGTTTTTCCCCTGACCCCAGGTTGGTAATGTAAGTCCTTTCTTGCACCCTCTGTACGCTCCTCCTGCGCTCCGGTTTCCAGCTGGCTCCTAGATTCAGTACCGGTGGGCCACCGCCCAGCCCCGGCTACCTACGGTTCCACCAACTGTCTGCCCGGCTCCCTGCATACGGCCACTACCATCTGCCTCACTCTCTACTCGAGGGTCCTAGGCTCCAACCTGGGCCCCTGTCTGCTTCTGTCTCCTTGCAGACCTCCTCTTTCCTCTCTGCCTGGACTTGACGGGGCTGGTTTCCTGCCTCAGGCCAGCTAAACTCCTGGGTGGGCATCTCCATCTCCTGACTCCGCCCACCTGGTGTGTCTGTCTGAGCCCGAGGAAAGGAATCAAGTTTCACTGGGGATGGCTGCTGTGAACTGCTGGGGGTGGAGGTGTGTGTGTGTGTTGTTCTCTGTGGCCCCTGGCTTGTCCAGGGCGCCACAGTTGTGTCGTGTGGACACTTGCAGAAAATGTGCAGAAAAAAAGCAGTAGAAAAAACACTGCATATACACGACATGTAAATACGGCCTGTGTTAATTTTTTTTTTCATTTTTTATGGATTTAATAAAGAAAAATAATCAGTAGCACAATTTTTTTAGACCATTCACTAATTACCATAAATAATCTGATCGCTGTGTTGTACAGATCGTTACGATTACAGGGACACCATATCCATAATATTTGCTGATTTTTGCGGATTTGTGATGTATGTTATTTTTTAACTAAGCACATTAAAACTCAATTCCCTATGTCACCGATAGTCATAAAAATAACCAAGTTCACTTTAGTAAAGTAACTGCTTTATGGATGTCATAGAAGAGGTTCCTCATTTCACAACCCTACTTTACTTCCAAAACATATGTAGCACCCAGGGATATGGGGTACTCGGTTCCGGGCAGAGTCTCTATTGGGAATGTCACGGTGGTGGCCGTTACCCGGTTCCGTGTCCTGGGCGCTTTTTGTAAGGGGGATATTTACAGGGGAGAATATGATAATGTTCACTTGTGATGCCACTTGCGGTGTTGCGGCTAAGTGTAGGGAGCCGCCGCTGCAGAATGTCTCTACTGGGGCTGATGGTATTGGCAGCTAATATGGTAGTCCCTCCGCAAGTAGGGTGTGGCCCCAGCGCAGTGCAGTGGGCGTCGGAAGAAGGTAGTCCACACAGATGTTCAGTCCAACTGGTTTACTCACTTTCTGCAGATGTTAACTGGTTGCCCGAGGCCGGCTGGTTTCGCCTCCCCTTCGTCCCAGTGCCAGTTTGGTTCTCTGGCACCTTCTTCCACTGCACCTCTCTCTGGCAAGTGGGTCCCCGTGGTATAGAACAACTGGGGGTCCCCATCCTGTGCTTTGTCCACTTCTGTCCGCTTGACGGTAGCGTGAACCTTGTGGGGTGTTGGAGTCTCTGGTCCTGTTCCCGGTTCTCCCTTTGCTACTGAGACTTCGTATTCTTTAGAGTCAGCAAGGTCCTTGGTGGTCCCCTTTGCTGTGCAGGTGTTAACAGGTCGGTTTGAAGCTCTTTCCTGTAATAGGGTCCTGTAACCCATCAGTGCGTAGTTCCGGAAGTACTCCACCGTACTCCACTGGCAACTACTTCTCCTGGGTACCAGGTCACCGTTAACCTGAGTCAGGACGTCACTTCGCTTCCATCTTCACACTCCTGCGGTCTGACACTTTCAACAGTCACACCCGTTCTGTGTCCTGTCTTCCCGACTTCTCTCCACAGTCTGCCTCTCCCACCTGGTTAACTAGTGGACTGGATTGGCTCCACCTCTAGGCGGCTATTCATTGGTCCCACCCTAGCTGGGTACCATTGTATGGGGGTTTGTTGGGGAAAACTGGGATTACCTGGGGTTTTTTTGCTACCGGCACTGAAGTTCTGGGTCCCTAAGGGGGTAGGCCCCGCATCCTTGTGGGGATGCAGAACTTTGTAGCACTCTGAGATTTCAGGGGCGCTACACATACTGTAAAGAGCAGTGCAAACAGCAGTTCTGGAGATTATACTGGTGGAATATGGGGTCACTTATTCTTCTTACATAAGAGCCACCAATTGTAAATGGAATAACGATGTAATGCTGAGCTGATATATACAATCAGGATATACAGCTCAGCTACAAGTGTACAAGTGCATCTCAATAAATTAGTATATCATCAAAAAGTTAATTTATTTCATTAACTCAATACAAAAAGGATCGCCTCCATGCTACGCTGCATTAATGCAGTAATTCATGCAAAAGGAGCCCCGACCAAGTATTGAGTGCATTTACTGTACAGACTTTTCAGCAGGCCATTTTCTGAGATAATGACTTTTGGGTTTTCATTGGCTGTAAGCCATAATCATCAACATTAAGAAACAAACACTTGAAATAGATCACTCTGTGTGTATTCATTTCTCTTTTTGTATTGAATTACTGAAATAAATTAACTTTTTGATATTCTAATTTATTGTGGTGCACTTATATATAAGAAATACTGTATATACCTAGCAATAAAAAATACATTTTTTGTATAATATCCCACCTATATAATCTACATTATTATTAATACTGAATAAAACTAATACATTCCTTAAAGGAGTTTTCCCATGAACAAAGGTTCATTTTCAAGTTCATTTTAATCAATAGATATAATAATAATAATAAAAATAAGTTCCACAATTGGATGTGTTTAAAATAATGTTCCTGTGCTGAGATAATGTTATATATGTGCCCTTGCTATGTACTGTGCAATGGCCGTGTCTGACCGTACAGGCACATGGTCTGATTATACCACATCTCCTGGCAGGGGAGGACACAAAAGAGAATACAAAGACATTACAGCATGAGATAAAAAAATTCTTTCTTTGAGGTAAAACTTTTTTTTAAAACAGACAGAGAAATGTTTTACCTCAAAAAGAATCAATTGGGATCCCATGCTGTAATGTCTGTATACTTTTTTACTTCCTCCCACTTGGGAGAGGTAGTTTGATCAGACTATGTTCCTGTAGGGTCAGTGTCGTGAGTGTATCTCGCACGGGAGAGATCCTGGGTGAATCTGCTGTCAGAAGGTCACAGCACCTTGCCACTGGCAGGTTCAATACTGTTTTTATAACATCTAAAGGTCCAATCACACTAAGCAACTTACCAGCGATCCCAACAACGATAGGGATCGCTGGTAAGTTGCTAGGAGGTTGCTGGTGAGATGTCACACTGCGACGCTCCAGCGATCCCACCAGCAACCTGGCCTGGCAGGGATCGCTGGAGCGTCGCTACATGAGTTGCTGGTGAGCTCACCAGCAACCAGTGACAAGCCCGCAGCGCCGCGTGGAAGATGCTGCGCTTGGTAACTAAGGTAAATATCGGGTAACCAACCCGATATTTACCTTGGTTACCACCGCACGTGCAGAGAGCAGGGAGCAGCGCACACTGAGCGCTGGCTCCTTGATCTCCTAGTTACAGCACACATCGGGTTAATTACCCGATGTGTGCTGCAGCTACATGTGCACAGAGCAGGGAGCAGCGCACACTGCTTAGCGCTGGCTCCTTGCTCTCCTAGTTACAGCACACATCGGGTTAATTAACCCGATGTGTGCTGCAGCTACATGTGCACAGAGCAGGAGCCGGCACTGACAGTGAGAGCGGAGGAGGCTGGTAACAAAGGTAAATATCGGGTAACCAAGGACAGGGCTTCTTGGTTACCCGATGTTTACATTGGTTACCAGCCTCCGCAGAAGCCGGCTCCTGCTGCCTGCACATTTAGTTGTTGCTGTCTCGCTGTCACACACAGCGATCTGTGCTTCACAGCGGGACAGCAACAACTAAAAAATGGCCCAGGACATTCAGCAACAACCAACGACCTCACAGCAGGGGCCAGGTTGTTGCTGGATGTCACACACAGCAACATCGCTAGCAACGTCACAAAAGTTGTTCGTTAGCAGCGATGTTGCTAGCGATGTTGCTTAGTGTGACGGGGCCTTTAGGCTACGGGGTGAACTAGATGGACTTAGAGTCTCCCTTCAACCTTAAAAACTATGAATCTGATTGCTTGAAGTCATGTAAGGGTTAAGCACCCTTTCCTGCCTGGCTGCTGGCAGTTGCTGCCAATCTCAGGTGTGGCCTTTGGGATCACTCCTCTTCCCTACTTAAGTCTTGTGATCTGATCACATGATGCCTGTGGTAGAAACTGAATCTCTCATTTATATTTGGTCCACTTTGGAAGGAGCTTGCTCTGGAAGACGTTTGATGTGTTGTGTGTGACGTCCCTGAACTAGTCAGGGTGTCACAGGGTACTGCACTTCTTTTCTTCTGGTGCAGGACTCAACTCCTCATGGTTCTGGGATCCTAACCTTTGGTATTGCTCCATCAGTATTCAAATCCTAGTCACACCTCACACCGCACCCTGTCAGGCACACCAGTGGGTGGTCTATCTGGAACAGGGCCACCCGCCTAGGGGTCAGGCAGACTGGTGGGAGGGAGGAAGTCAGAGAGAGGAATTGGAGAGGAAAGCTAAAACAGTTCAGCAGTAGCTCCCAAAGAGTGAGGAGCTGGGATTTGGAGCTCCCTGGGGACTTTTGGCTAGGTTGCGGACGTTGGTCTGGGACCGAAGGAGTCAGAGACCCGGTCGCAGGGTATTGGAGAAAGGTGCCAGGCTTAATTTTGGGGAACAGGGAGATCAGGGAGTAGCTTCATGCAACCTGATAATTAACCTGTGGAGGATAGTCTCTTTATGAACTTTCCCAAGAGCTCGGAGATCGAAGGCATCAACACAAAGAGGGGGATAGGGCTTTCCAGCGTATGCGGCCCACTGACATCCCAAGTACTAGCCATCGAGAGCAGAGCTTCCCTACTTAATAGTGGGGAGCAGGACCCCGACAGCTTCAAATAGAGGGGTCACTCAAAACATCTAAAATACAGTGCATGGAGGCAAGGTACAGACCATCAGCAATACCAAAGGGAGCGGACTCCCGGACGAGCTCCCCTGAAGTGGCAGCGGCACGCAGAGACTTGGTTTAACTTTGTGTCAGAGTCTGCTTTGCGGTCGCATTGCTACCAACACTGCCTGAGTGAGTACGCTGTCCTCTCCTGCTTCCAATCTGCACCACGCTCCCCTACACCTCTATCATCCAGAGGCCCGGGGCCTTCCCTACCCGTGCATGGAACGTCATCTGGCTGCCCCACTCCATCTTTCCCTGGGTACTCCCATCGGCAGCTGTGGTACTCCCCTCACTGCGAACAACGGGTGGCGTCACAAACTCTTATCCCTGTAAATACCCCCCTTTTCTTTTGAAGTGGCTGTGAGCCCCCGGGTCCGGAGACCCACGAGCCACAGCAACCCCCGGATCTGAGCGGTTCGACCGCTGCAGGGGCGGCACATGTCCAACAATGGTGTTTGGTGCACTGAAGCCACCTGGAATGTTTTTCCTTACATGTCTATTTCCCCTGTTTGTATTCCTACCCTTGTGTTTCTGTATTGTAGTGGCCAGTCTAGTGATCTCGTTGGCCTGCTCACTAGACAGGTTGAGTGTAGGGCTAGCTGAAGGTCTAAGGTATCTGGCTCGACGACAGGTTGCAAGAACCTGTATAATAACGCTAGGGAGCTCAGGAATCAGCTTGAGGTGAGTTGAGGAGGTGCCCCCTCACCCCTCTCCCTAGCGGGAGGGACCTCCGTTGTATCATGACCCCTGTGTTCCCTGTGTTTTGTAATATCTCTGAGGGGTTTACCAGGTACTAGGTAAACCCCGCTAGTCACGTGTACATGGCCATTACACAGTACAGAGCAGGGACACACATATATAAGATTATCTCAGCACAGGAACATTATTTTAAACACATCCAACTGTGCAATTTATTATTATTATAATATCTATTGATTAAAATTAATTTTAAAATGATCTTTGCTCGTGGGAAAACCTCTTTAAGTTTAGTATAAACCGATGTTACGGGTGACTGTAAGGTGTAGTATAGTATTATAGTGTAGAAGCAGAAGCGTAACTGATGGCGGGTAGATGAATAGGAAGTGACAGGGATATTTTTTGTACCTAATTAACATAACATGTTAGAAAGTGATAATTTCCATATAGGATTGTCGTTACCTATCAGCTTACCGCCACCATCTGTACATTATCTGTCCTCAGCCACTGTCAATATTATTAACGCCTTCTTTTGATTCCTGTCATATTTCTCTATAAAAAAAAAAAATTACACTCCTTTAAATAACTCGAGTTATCACCGTCTTCTTCCAGGCTGTTGCTCATTTTAAGATTTCATGAGGTTACAAAAAATATATATGCTATACTAATGTACAGTATATGTCATGTATGAAAAGTGAGAGATGGGATGAAAAAGAGAATTTTTTTTGTCCTTGAATCTTGACTGTTCTGTGAAAATCAGAAATGTTGAGCCTACGTTGCATATTTGCTAGATGAAGCTGTAATCGTGCCATAGAGAGCATGTCAGATCTTCTTGCTGGGTGATCCCTATGTAATACTTTGCTGACTGTACTATCTTGGGAGATAAATACATTCCAGGAGACACAAGGATGTGTAGTTGTTTGTGTTTTGTACCTGAAAATAGGAAAAGATTTGTAGTCCCATCATGCGCTGTTACAGGTAGGGCCAAAGAGCTAATTGGTCCTGAACCTCCATCATGTAGGAGGCCACACAACTGGCAGAACTGCTTTTCCTGCATCTTGCGTATACCTGTAATGGGGTGCCGGGGGTGCCTCGGGGGTTGTAGTCGTGGCCCCTTTTTCTATCAGGCTAACCCCCGGCTCCGCCGTCACTATTGGGACAGGAGATTGCTTGGTGGGGCAGAGTGTGGTGGTACAGAGAACGCTGTCAGACGTAGAAAGACTTTGCAGGCGGAGATCAGTTGATTCAGAAGGCATGTTTATTGCACGCATCTTCACAACAGAGGCAACAATCTGATAGCGTCGTTTCACAACTTCTGCTGGGGGGGGACCTCTTCTTGTCGTCTCCTCTCGTGGGGATGTGCCCGGCTACTCTACTTCACCTGGGCTCCCACTCCGGCTACCGCAGACTTGACCCACCCAACTGTGTTTCACCATAGAGGACACTTTCTCTTTCCCTTTCCTTCGTTAGCTGTTCACCTAGCTCCCACACTCTGCCCCCGCTGCTCCTTCTCCCCTGTCCCGGACTTGACTGCCTCAACCTCAAACTTTTTCTCTACCACACTCTCTCTCCCTCCCCCTTCTGCTGCCGGCTCCTCCTTTCTCCTGCCCTGTTTCTATGGGGACAGCCGCCCCCCTCTGACATCTAGGGAAAACCCAGTAATAATATAAAGCATAAAAACATTAACAACTTTAGCTACCCCAGCGGGGGTATCTTCAGGGGGGAAAACTGCGCCTCTTTGTAAGGGGTCCGTCCACCCTTTACATACCTACCAAGATTGCAGTGAACAAAATAGAGATATTTAAAACCCACCCCCAGTCCTGCTAAAAAATGCCACCAAACAAAACAACTATACTTTGGGCATGGTTTACATCAGGGGTCTCAAACTCGTCTGGGGTTATGGGCCACACATAGAAAAAAAATAATTTGTAGGGCAGGATAAAGTGACATTTTTATTTGGTACCATATTCTTTTTTCTCTACAGTTTTGGATCACTGTTTTTGAACATTGTTTTGCTTATTTATTATAACAAACGTGCAGTATTTTTGTTTAAAAAAAAAAAAAAATATATGTATATATATATATATATATATATATATATATATATATATATAAAAAAAACATTTTTGATGGTAAAAAATGTCAAGCTTTAATTATTTTTTGTATACATTTTATCCCTTTCCTGTAAGTAATATATATATGTTCCCCTTCTTGAAGTAATGTTCCCATTCTGGTCCCCATTCTGTAGTAATGTACCACATCCTTGTCCCCATCATGTAGTAATGTGCCCATCCTTGCCCCATCCTGTAGTAATGTGTTCATCCATGCCCCTTTTACAAATGTGCCCCATTCTTGTCCCTATCCTGTAGTAATGTGTCCCATTCCTTATCCCAATCCTGTTGTAATGTGTCCATCCTGTAGTAATGTTTCTAAGTCACTAATACCGACACACCGTGACCAGATGACATATTACAAACACATAGTAATCAAACACAACTGTGACGCCCTGGACAAGCCAGGGGTCACAGGTAATGACACCACCACACCCTACACCCCGGATAGGTACACCTAAGCTAGACCTGAAATCCTTGTTGCCTTCCTCCAGGGGCTGGTGTCCACACCAAGGGGTGGGCTGGGCGGTTGGCTCCGCCCACCGAGGAGTTCACAGTCCTGGAGGCGGGAAAACCAGGCAGATGAGTTTAGGAGTTGAGTGGTAAAGGAGCAAGTGTGAGGAGGAAAGTGACAGAAGTAGAGCCTGAAGTTGGTCCGGGTGTGTGCCCCAGACTGAGACAGCAAGGTTAGCAGATGGCGGTGACCGTCTGCAGTGGAGGCTGATCGGAGTTGCCGTGAGGACCGTGGACGGGTGGTGGCCCGGCGGTACCGGACCGGTACACAAGGAGAAGCCAGCACCATTGGCAGGGGCCTTTCGGATCCCGGCAAGGCTAGGAGTCGCCGTGAATTTGCCAAATCCATCAGTGAAGGGGACCTCCGGGTCGCCAAACAACTAAGTCCCGATTGAAGGCAACAGTCCAACCGCATGAGAGAGACACCGCCACCGCCAAGGCACCAGTTTCTCAGGGCCAGCGCCTGCGGGCAAAGAGGGGCTCCTCCGGCCCATGTCCAAGTCGGGGAGCGGGTTACCGGTGGGAACCCATCGCTACCAACATTGAACATAGGTGCAGGGAAAGAGACAGTCACCGTTAACTACCGGGGAAAAGCAACAGCAGCCGTCCGTGGGAACCGTCTTTCCAGCCGTGTGTTTTACCGAGGACTGTGTCACCTTCTCAGGCTGAGTGAGTACCACCGTGCCGTGAGGCACAGCGCTGCCCCCGCGACCCTGCACCTCACCAGGCCCTGCACCTGGCCTTCCATCCCTCATCCTCCACCCCATCACTGGGCCCCGGGACAACCAACCCCTACCCACGGAGGGGAGAACTAACAACTCTGCTGCTCCCTGTCACCGCTCCCAGGATCCCCATACAGAGCAGCGGTGGTGTCCACACAATCGCCACAACCGTGGGTGGCGTCGCGGACAATAAATCCCCAAAACCAATCCCCTTTTCACTCACGGGCGAGGAGCGCCGGTCTAGTCCCCGGGATCCGGCCCATCGCTCGAGCCACCGAGCAGCAGAGGCCGCAGCAGCAGCGGCAGCCGGACCCGAGCAGTGGGAGAGCGCAGCGTCCCCTCCTCCGCCCGCGACACAACCACATACAAGAGAGTAATACCGCCACACCATACTTAGACCACATAGTAACCAAATATTGCCACATACAATGGAGAAAAACCACGACACTATGATCAGACTACATAATGACCATATAATACTACATACAAGAGACAAATACCACCAAAACATGACAAGACCACATATTACTATAACACAGTGACAAATACTACAATAAATGATCATGAATAAAAACCACAATACTAATAACACTAATATTACCATCAGTGCCATTATACACAGGAGCTCTGTATATATTGTCAGTGTACAGGTTATACAGTGATCACCGATGACTTTATAAACAGGAGATCTGTATATAGGTAATATAGTGATCACCAGTAACATTATACACAGGAGCTCTGTATATAGTGTACAGTGTATAGTGTACAGTGTGTGTGTACATGTAATACACTGACATACCAGTGACATCTCTAATTGAAGTTATTCATCTCCACTTTTCCTCTTCATCTGGCGCTGACCGCCATCACTTCTTGCTGCCATGACGCGACTCTGCAGAAAATAATACACAGTCACCTCTAGCTGATCAATCCCAGGGCACATTCCACACTTTTTCCCTAATTTCTACACTACATCAGACTTCTGTTCACTCATGGAAGACAGTATCTCAAAATTAACCTATATTTTATCAGTAATAATGTCTCTTAATTTGCCCCTACAGTAATTATCTCTACTTGCCACCATAAACCAATAATGTATGTCCCTCATCCTGGCCCCTTTTATTTAATAATATCTGGGAGAACAAATAAAATCAGGAGGGGTTGTTAATTGCTTCCTGCACAAAATATCCCCCCCAAACACTGCTCCTCTCCAAAATAGGGCCACAAAGTGCCCCTTTCCAAAATGTACCCCCAAAACTTGCCCTTTCTATAATATCTCTCTGCATAAATTCCCCCCGCTCCTCATTATACTATGCTGCCTTTCACAATTCCCTTCCTAATTGCTTCATAATGATCCTCATTTCTCCATAAAGTCCCCCACTGCCCCATAATGTCACTTCATCTCAAATTACCGTATATACTCGAGTATAAGCTGACCCGAGTATAAGCCTAGGCCCCTAATTTAACCACCAAAAAATGAAAACTTATTGGCTTGAGTATAAGCCTATTGTGGGAAATGCAGCAGCTACTGGTAAATTTGAAAAATAAAAATAGACCCCAATAAAATGTAATGCCCCCATCCTTGTGCCGTGTAGAAATGGGCCCCTCCATTCTTGTGCAGTGTAGCAACGGGCCCCCCCATCCTTGTGCTATGTAGCAACAGGCCCCCCATCCTTGTTCAGTGTAGCAACGAACCCCCCATCCTTGTTCAGTGTAGCAACGGGCCCCTCCATCTTTGTGCAGTGTAGCAACGGGACCCCCATCCTTGTGCAGTGTAGCAACTGGCCCCTTCATTTCAGTCCCCTTCTTGTCCCCTATTATGCCGTTCTTTGCAAACACACACACACACAAACGTTATTCTCACCTCTCCTCCCTTCCTGTGGTGTCCTTACTAGTGATGAGCGAGCATGCTTGTAACTACTCGGTACTCGCACGAGTATCGCTGTACTCGGGCTGCTCGGCGGGGACTGAGTAATCTCGCGATACTCGTGCTGTACTCGTGGTCTTCATTTCTGCATGTTGGCGCTCTTTTGAGAGCCAGCCCTCATGCAGGGATTGGCTGGCAGACCACTGCAATGCCACAGCCCTGTTAGTTGTGGAATTGCAGTGATTGGCCGGCCTGCACAGCGTGACCGAGCCTTTATACCGGCCGGCGCGCTGTGCTCTGCTCACAGCTATCCAGACAGTCAGTGCAGGGAGAGTGTCGCTGATTCAGGGAAAGCTTTGCGGCCCTTTATAGCTTTTTCAGTTGCAGGGCTGCAAACAGTGTGACCAAAAGTCCTTCTCAGGACTATTCTAGTTGTATACAGGCAGGCAGGGTATAGCCAGGTCGGAGTACAGTAGCAGAGTCCTTCTCAGGACTATTGTTGCTATATACAGGCAGGGTATAGCCAGGTCTGAATACAGGCTAGTGACCAGAAGAGTCCTTGTCAGGACTATTGTACCAGTATACAGGCAGGCAGGCAGGCAGGGTATATATAGCCATTCCTAGTGGTGACCGTATACCAGCCTTCATCATATCTGGGGCTGGTGTACACAGTGTAAAACAGTCCAGATAGTGTCTGACTTGTCTGTAATTGTCGCTCCCCAAAAAAACCTGTTAGATTCTTATTGCGTCCGTGCTTGGTTTTTAAAACCGCACGTGTGTGCCTGTTGGTGGCAGCGTACAGGTGCACTTGTGTGCAATTTCCACAAACTTTGATATAACGCACAAGTAGTGAATATACACGTCAGCAGTGCACAGCATTGCAAAATGCGCAAGGGCATTGGCAAGGAACAAGGAAGTGGACGTGATGGTGGTGCAGGCAGAGGCCGAGGTCGTGGGCAAGCTCTAATTTCGCCACAACAAAGGGCCACATCTAGTCGCTCGCACGTCCTGTCCCAAATTCTTGGGGACCGCAGCAGTACACCGCTCTTGAACCAAGACCAGTGTCAACAGGTTGTTAGTTGGATAGCAGATAATGCTTCCAGTCAGATTGGCACCACCACAAACACTCTGTCTTCCACACGGTCAAGTGTCAGTAGCCGTGATACTGCACCGCACATTTCTGAACCTGATCCTCCTTCCTACCACCAGGCTGAGTACACGTCCTCCTCGGACATTAATGATCCCACACTTGGACACTCGGAAGAGCTGTTCACGTTTCCATTCACACATTCTGTCCTCTCGCCAACTCATATTGAAGTGGGTCATGAGGAGATCGTCTGTACAGATGGCCAAATATTTGAGCAGCCACGTTCTCACGAAGTTGGCAACGTGTCTCAACAAGTGGTGGACGATGATGAGACACAATTGTCAGGAAGTCAGGAGGAGGAGCAGGGTGCGGAAGAGGAAGACGACGTGGTGGATGATCCAGTAACTGACCCAACCTGGCAGGAGGATATGCAGAGCGAGGACAGCAGTGCACAGGGGGAGGGAGGCATAGCATCACAACAGGCAGTAAGAAGCAGGGTGGTGGCCCCAGGCAGAAGTCAGGCAACCGTTCCCCGGAACAACACGACGACACAAGGTGCCTGTACAAATGTTAGGTCTTCCCGAGTCTGGCAGTTTTTTAAGTTGGATCCAGATGATTCAAAAAAGGCCATTTGCAACACCTGCCGTGCCAGCATCAGCAGGGGTACCAAAACTAGCAGCCTGACCACCACCAGCATGATCAGGCACATGTCAGCCAAGCACCCGACTTTGTGGGAAGTACAACAGAGTCGAGGAGCAGTGCTTGCTGATGTTACTGCTACGTCTTCGCTGGTTGTGCATGCGAGCCAATCCCCTGTCCATGCTGCCTGCGAACAAGCCTCCTCCACTCCTGCACCTGCAGTTGCCTACGCAGAAAGAACACCATCATCAAGCACGTCCTTGTCCCAGCGCAGCGTTCAGTTATCCATTCAGCAAACCTTTGAACGCAGGCGCAAATACACTGCCAACACCCCACATGCCACAGTTCTAAATGCTAACATTTCGCGACTGCTTGCGCTGGAAATGTTGCCTTTTAGGCTGGTGGAGACAGAAGCATTCCGTGACCTGATGGCGGCAGCTGTCCCACGTTACTCGGTCCCCAGCCGCCACTATTTCTCCCGGTGTGCCGTCCCCGCGTTGCATAACCACGTGTCACAAAACATCACACGTGCCCTGAACAACGCTGTTTCACCCAAGGTCCACCTAACCACAGACACGTGGACAAGTGCTTGTGGGCAAGGCCGCTACATCTCGTTGACGGCACACTGGGTTAATATTGTGGAAGCTGGGACCCAGTCTGAGCGAGGGACGGAACACGTCCTTCCCACACCAACGTTTGCAGGCCCTACCTCAGTCAGTGTTTCACCCACACTCTACAGCTCCGGAATGTCATGCTCTTCAGCCTCCTCCTCCTCCTGCGCATCCTCATCCACTGTACCCTCCACACCAGTCACAAGCTGGAAGCACTGCAGCACTGCCTCGGCGAAGCGGCAACAGGCTGTGCTGAAGCTAATCTGCATAGGTGACAAACCCCACAATGCAGAAGAGCTGTGGACAGCTCTGAAACAGCAGGCAGATCACTGGCTCACACCTCTGAACCTAAAGCCAGGAAAGGTCGTGTGTGACAATGGCCGGAACCTGGTGGCGGCTTTGAGGCGAGGCCAGCTGACACATGTTCCATGCGTGGCCCATGTTCTCAACCTCGTGGTTCAGCGGTTTCTAAAGTCATACCCAGAGCTGTCTGATCTGCTGGTAAAAGTTCGCCGCCTGTCTGCACATTTTCGAAAGTCACCTACTGCTTCAGCCGGCCTTGCCGGCTTTCAGCGCAGTTTGCATCTTCCGGCTCACAGACTGGTGTGTGATGTCCCCACGCGTTGGAATTCAACTCTGCACATGTTGGTCAGGATATGTGAGCAGAAGAGGGCAGTTGTTGAGTACCTGCATCACCTAAGCCGTCGGGCAATGGGTCAAACTCCACACATAACACCTGAGGAGTGGAGATGGATGTCAGACCTATGTACCATCCTCCAAAACTTTGAGGACTCCACCAAGATGGTGAGTGGTGATGACGCCATTATTAGCGTCACCATACCGCTACTCTGCCTTCTAAAACGGTCTCTGCTGAAAAACAAACATGATGCATTGCAGGCGGAGCGCAATGAGTTGCAGCAAGAAACAGTAGTGGGTGTGGGTGATGATAACACACAGCCCAGCCTCGTCTCATCACAACGTGCAGTGGAGGACTATGACGAGGAGGAGGATGAAGACATGGAGCAACTCTCCGGCCAAATTGAGGATATGACATGCACACCAGTCATATCCTCGGTTCAGCGTGGCTGGCCAGAGGACAGGGTAGATGAGGAGGAGGAGGAGGAGGAGGACAGCATGTTCAGTCATCTTGTTGGTCAGGCTACTGAAGTCCTGGCTGTTAAGAGTCTGGCGCACATGGCTGACTTTATGGTAAGCTGCCTGTCTCGTGACCCTCGCGTTAAGAACATCTTGGCCGACAATCATTACTGGTTGGTAACACTGTTAGACCCACGCTACAAGGAGAACTTTTTGTCTCTTATTCCCGTGGAGGAGAGGTCAACCAAAATGCAGCAGTTCCGGAAGGCCATAGTCACGGAAGTAGGCAAAGCATTCCCCTCACAAAACGCTAGCGGCATAGGTCATGAATCAGTGGACAACCGAGGCGTACAGCCGAGAGAGGCACAAGTCCAATCCGCCAGAGGTAGGGGAACAGTCTTTAAGATGTGGGACAGTTTTCTCAGCCCCTCACGTACCACAGCCCCTGAGGTGCGGGGTAGTGCCACAAGAAATCCTAAGTTTGCCCAGATGCTGAAGGAGTACCTTGCAGATCGAACAACTGTACTCCGACATTCCTCTGTGCCTTACAATTATTGGGTATCCAAGCTGGACACGTGGCATGAATTGGCTCTCTACGCCTTGGAAGTCCTGGCCTGCCCTGCTGCTAGCGTTTTGTCAGAGCGTGTTTTTAGTGCCGCAGGTGGAATCATTACAGATAAACGCACCCGCCTGTCAACTGAAAATGCTGACAGGCTGACTCTGATCAAGATGAACAAGGGTTGGATTGGGCCAGACTTCACCACACCACCAGCAAATGAGAGCGGAATTTAAAGTTTGCCATGTACCTCCACTCACCCATGGGTACACACTTCTGGACTTTGGATAATCGCTGGACTGCTCCTCCTTCTCCTCATGCGCCACCATGATGATGACCGTTACAAATTGCAATACTTAGGCCTTTGTTTCAGGTATACCCCCAGTGGTAAATTTTTTCGCCCATTCTTTGCAGAATGGACATTACAACGACAGGAGACCCGCTCCTTTGCAATGGGAACAATGTTTTGAGGCCCTCATGCACGTCTCTACCCAGGGACAACGTGGAGCCTCCCAATTTTTGGCTGCCCTGCCTAAGGGCTATACTACAATAGACCCACTTCCTTCCAATGGGCACTTCAGGTTTACAGGCCATCATGCACGTCTCTATCCAGGGACCACGTGGAGCCTCCCAATTTTTGGCTGCCCTGCCTAAGGGCTATACTATAATACACCCACTTCCTGACAATGGACACTTAATGTTTTGAGGCCCTCATGCACGTCTCTACCCAGGGACAACGTGGAGCCTCCCAATTTTTGGCTGCCCTGCCTAAGGGCTATACTATAATACACCCACTTCCTGACAATGGACACTTAATGTTTTGAGGCCCTCATGCACGTCTCTACCCAGGGACAACGTGGAGCCTCCCAATTTTTGGCTGCCCTGCCTAAGGGCTATACTATAATACACCCACTTCCTGACAATGGACACTTAATGTTTTGAGGCCCTCATGCACGTCTCTACCCAGGGACAACGTGGAGCCTCCCAATTTTTGGCTGCCCTGCCTAAGGGCTATACTATAATACACCCACTTCCTGACAATGGACACTTAATGTTTTGAGGCCCTCATGCACGTCTCTACCCAGGGACAACGTGGAGCCTCCCAATTTTTGGCTGCCCTGCCTAAGGGCTATACTATAATACACCCACTTCCTGACAATGGACACTTAATGTTTTGAGGCCCTCATGCACGTCTCTACCCAGGGACAACGTGGAGCCTCCCAATTTTTGGCTGCCCTGCCTAAGGGCTATACTATAATACACCCACTTCCTGACAATGGACACTTAATGTTTTGAGGCCCTCATGCACGTCTCTACCCAGGGACAACGTGGAGCCTCCCAATTTTTGGCTGCCCTGCCTAAGGGCTATACTATAATACACCCACTTCCTGACAATGGACACTTAATGTTTTGAGGCCCTCATGCACGTCTCTACCCAGGGACAACGTGGAGCCTCCCAATTTTTGGCTGCCCTGCCTAAGGGCTATACTATAATACACCCACTTCCTGACAATGGACACTTAATGTTTTGAGGCCCTCATGCACGTCTCTACCCAGGGACAACGTGGAGCCTCCCAATTTTTGGCTGCCCTGCCTAAGGGCTATACTATAATACACCCACTTCCTTCCAATGGGCACTTCAGGTTTACAGGCCCTCATGCACGTCTCTATCCAGGGACAACATGGAGCCTCCCAATTTTTGGCTGCCCTGCCTAAGGGCTATACTACAATAGACCCACTTCCTTACAATGGGCACTTCAGGTTTACAGGCCATCATGCACGTCTGTATGCAGGGGCATTGGTGAACCTCACAATTTTGGACTGCCCTGGCAAAGGAAAATACTACAAAGACTCACTTCCTCAAAATGGGCACATTAGACTCAAGAGGCCTTCATGTACGTCTCTTCTCAGGGACATCGGAGTGCCACACAATGTTTTCACGTAAAATCTTTCATGTATTAATCTCAAAAAGTAACATACACCAGCTCTATCTCACTATTGGGTATGTGCCCTTAACATTTTCGCCATGAAAAATCATTTTGGGGTAATTTTGGAAGGTTTTCTGGTGAGTCCGTAAAAATGGCGTAAAACGCGGACAAAATTGTTCACAGCTGTGACTTTTCAGTGATAAATGCTTCAAGGGGTCTTCCCCATGCTGTTGCCATGTCATTTGAGCACTCTTCTGAGACTTTTGTGACATTTTTAGGGTTTCTCCATGCTGCCGGGGGGTCATTTCACAAAAATACTCGGGTCTCCCATAGGATAACATTGGGCTTGTTGCTCGGGCCGAGTACACGAGTATCTTGGGAGGCTCGGCCCGAGCTTCGAGCACCCGAGCTTTTTAGTACTCGCTCATCACTAGTCCTTACTAGTGATGAGCGAGCATGCTTGTAACTACTCGGTACTCGCACGAGTATCGCTGTACTCGGGCTGCTCGGCGGGGACCGAGTAATCTCGCGATACTCGTGCTGTACTCGTGGTCTTCATTTCTGCATGTTGGCGCTCTTTTGAGAGCCAGCCCTCATGCAGGGATTGGCTGGCAGACCACTGCAATGCCACAGCCCTGTTAGTTGTGGAATTGCAGTGATTGGCCGGCCTGCACAGCGTGACCGAGCCTTTATACCGGCCGGCGCGCTGTGCTCTCCTCACAGCTATCCAGACAGTCAGTGCAGGGAGAGTGTCGCTGATTCAGGGAAAGCTTTGCGGCCCTTTATAGCTTTTTCAGTTGCAGGGCTGCAAACAGTGTGACCAAAAGTCCTTCTCAGGACTATTCTAGTTGTATACAGGCAGGCAGGGTATAGCCAGGTCGGAGTACAGTAGCAGAGTCCTTCTCAGGACTATTGTTGATATATACAGGCAGGGTATAGCCAGGTCTGAATACAGGCTAGTGACCAGAAGAGTCCTTGTCAGGACTATTGTACCAGTATACAGGCAGGCAGGCAGGGTATATATAGCCATTCCTAGTGGTGACCGTATACCAGCCTTCATCATATCTGGGGCTGGTGTACACAGTGTAAAACAGTCCAGATAGTGTCTGACTTGTCTGTAATTGTCGCTCCCCAAAAAAACCTGTTAGATTCTTATTGCGTCCGTGCTTGGTTTTTAAAACCGCACGTGTGTGCCTGTTGGTGGCAGCGTACAGGTGCACTTGTGTGCAATTTCCACAAACTTTGATATAACGTACAAGTAGTGAATATACACGTCAGCAGTGCACAGCATTGCAAAATGCGCAAGGGCATTGGCAAGGAACAAGGAAGTGGACGTGATGGTGGTGCAGGCAGAGGCCGAGGTCGTGGGCAAGCTCTAATTTCGCCACAACAAAGGGCCACATCTAGTCGCTCGCACGTCCTGTCCCAAATTCTTGGGGACCGCAGCAGTACACCGCTCTTGAACCAAGACCAGTGTCAACAGGTTGTTAGTTGGATAGCAGATAATGCTTCCAGTCAGATTGGCACCACCACAAACACTCTGTCTTCCACACGGTCAAGTGTCAGTAGCCGTGATACTGCACCGCACATTTCTGAACCTGATCCTCCTTCCTACCACCAGGCTGAGTACACGTCCTCCTCGGACATTAATGATCCCACACTTGGACACTCGGAAGAGCTGTTCACGTTTCCATTCACACATTCTGTCCTCTCGCCAACTCATATTGAAGTGGGTCATGAGGAGATCGTCTGTACAGATGGCCAAATATTTGAGCAGCCACGTTCTCACGAAGTTGGCAACGTGTCTCAACAAGTGGTGGACGATGATGAGACACAATTGTCAGGAAGTCAGGAGGAGGAGCAGGGTGCGGAAGAGGAAGACGACGTGGTGGATGATCCAGTAACTGACCCAACCTGGCAGGAGGATATGCAGAGCGAGGACAGCAGTGCACAGGGGGAGGGAGGCGTAGCATCACAACAGGCAGTAAGAAGCAGGGTGGTGGCCCCAGGCAGAAGTCAGGCAACCGTTCCCCGGAACAACACGACGACACAAGGTGCCTGTACAAATGTTAGGTCTTCCCGAGTCTGGCAGTTTTTTAAGTTGGATCCAGATGATTCAAAAAAGGCCATTTGCAACACCTGCCGTGCCAGCATCAGCAGGGGTACCAAAACTAGCAGCCTGACCACCACCAGCATGATCAGGCACATGTCAGCCAAGCACCCGACTTTGTGGGAAGTACAACAGAGTCGAGGAGCAGTGCTTGCTGATGTCACTGCTACGTCTTCGCTGGTTGTGCATGCGAGCCAATCCCCTGTCCATGCTGCCTGCGAACAAGCCTCCTCCACTCCTGCACCTGCAGTTGCCTACGCAGAAAGAACACCATCATCAAGCACGTCCTTGTCCCAGCGCAGCGTTCAGTTATCCATTCAGCAAGCCTTTGAACGCAGGCGCAAATACACTGCCAACACCCCACATGCCACAGTTCTAAATGCTAACATTTCGCGACTGCTTGCGCTGGAAATGTTGCCTTTTAGGCTGGTGGAGACAGAAGCATTCCGTGACCTGATGGCGGCAGCTGTCCCACGTTACTCGGTCCCCAGCCGCCACTATTTCTCCCGGTGTGCCGTCCCCGCGTTGCATAACCACGTGTCACAAAACATCACACGTGCCCTGAACAACGCTGTTTCACCCAAGGTCCACCTAACCACAGACACGTGGACAAGTGCTTGTGGGCAAGGCCGCTACATCTCGTTGACGGCACACTGGGTTAATATTGTGGAAGCTGGGACCCAGTCTGAGCGAGGGACGGAACACGTCCTTCCCACACCAAGGTTTGCAGGCCCTACCTCAGTCAGTGTTTCACCCACACTCTACAGCTCCGGAATGTCATGCTCTTCAGCCTCCTCCTCCTCCTGCGCATCCTCATCCACTGTACCCTCCACACCAGTCACAAGCTGGAAGCACTGCAGCACTGCCTCGGCGAAGCGGCAACAGGCTGTGCTGAAGCTAATCTGCATAGGTGACAAACCCCACAATGCAGAAGAGCTGTGGACAGCTCTGAAACAGCAGGCAGATCACTGGCTCACACCTCTGAACCTAAAGCCAGGAAAGGTCGTGTGTGACAATGGCCGGAACCTGGTGGCGGCTTTGAGGCGAGGCCAGCTGACACATGTTCCATGCGTGGCCCATGTTCTCAACCTCGTGGTTCAGCGGTTTCTAAAGTCATACCCAGAGCTGTCTGATCTGCTGGTAAAAGTTCGCCGCCTGTCTGCACATTTTCGAAAGTCACCTACTGCTTCAGCCGGCCTTGCCGGCTTTCAGCGCAGTTTGCATCTTCCGGCTCACAGACTGGTGTGTGATGTCCCCACGCGTTGGAATTCAACTCTGCACATGTTGGTCAGGATATGTGAGCAGAAGAGGGCAGTTGTTGAGTACCTGCATCACCTAAGCCGTCGGGAAATGGGTCAAACTCCACACATAACACCTGAGGAGTGGAGATGGATGTCAGACCTATGTACCATCCTCCAAAACTTTGAGGACTCCACCAAGATGGTGAGTGGTGATGACGCCATTATTAGCGTCACCATACCGCTACTCTGCCTTCTAAAACGGTCTCTGCTGAAAAACAAACATGATGCATTGCAGGCGGAGCGCAATGAGTTGCAGCAAGAAACAGTAGTGGGTGTGGGTGATGATAACACACAGCCCAGCCTCGTCTCATCACAACGTGCAGTGGAGGACTATGACGAGGAGGAGGATGAAGACATGGAGCAACTCTCCGGCCAAATTGAGGATATGACATGCACACCAGTCATATCCTCGGTTCAGCGTGGCTGGCCAGAGGACAGGGTAGATGAGGAGGAGGAGGAGGAGGAGGAGGAGGAGGACAGCATGTTCAGTCATCTTGTTGGTCAGGCTACTGAAGTCCTGGCTGTTAAGAGTCTGGCGCACATGGCTGACTTTATGGTAAGCTGCCTGTCTCGTGACCCTCGCGTTAAGAACATCTTGGCCGACAATCATTACTGGTTGGTAACACTGTTAGACCCACGCTACAAGGAGAACTTTTTGTCTCTTATTCCCGTGGAGGAGAGGTCAACCAAAATGCAGCAGTTCCGGAAGGCCATAGTCACGGAAGTAGGCAAAGCATTCCCCTCACAAAACGCTAGCGGCATAGGTCATGAATCAGTGGACAACCGAGGCGTACAGCCGAGAGAGGCACAAGTCCAATCCGCCAGAGGTAGGGGAACAGTCTTTAAGATGTGGGACAGTTTTCTCAGCCCCTCACGTACCACAGCCCCTGAGGTGCGGGGTAGTGCCACAAGAAATCCTAAGTTTGCCCATATGCTGAAGGAGTACCTTGCAGATCGAACAACTGTACTCCGACATTCCTCTGTGCCTTACAATTATTGGGTATCCAAGCTGGACACGTGGCATGAATTGGCTCTCTACGCCTTGGAAGTCCTGGCCTGCCCTGCTGCTAGCGTTTTGTCAGAGCGTGTTTTTAGTGCCGCAGGTGTAATCATTACAGATAAACGCATCCGCCTGTCAACTGAAAATGCTGACAGGCTGACTCTGATCAAGATGAACAAGGGTTGGATTGGGCCAGACTTCACCACACCACCAGCAAATGAGAGCGGAATTTAAAGTTTGCCATGTACCTCCACTCACCCATGGGTACACACTTCTGGACTTTGGATAATCGCTGGACTGCTCCTCCTTCTCCTCATGCGCCACCATGATGATGACCGTTACAAATTGCAATACTTAGGCCTTTGTTTCAGGTATACCCCCAGTGGTAAATTTTTTCGCCCATTCTTTGCAGAATGGACATTACAACGACAGGAGACCCGCTCCTTTGCAATGGGAACAATGTTTTGAGGCCCTCATGCACGTCTCTACCCAGGGACAACGTGGAGCCTCCCAATTTTTGGCTGCCCTGCCTAAGGGCTATACTACAATAGACCCACTTCCTTCCAATGGGCACTTCAGGTTTACAGGCCATCATGCACGTCTCTATCCAGGGACAACGTGGAGCCTCCCAATTTTTGGCTGCCCTGCCTAAGGGCTATACTATAATACACCCACTTCCTGACAATGGACACTTAATGTTTTGAGGCCCTCATGCACGTCTCTACCCAGGGACAACGTGGAGCCTCCCAATTTTTGGCTGCCCTGCCTAAGGGCTATACTATAATACACCCACTTCCTGACAATGGACACTTAATGTTTTGAGGCCCTCATGCACGTCTCTACCCAGGGACAACGTGGAGCCTCCCAATTTTTGGCTGCCCTACCTAAGGGCTATACTATAATACACCCACTTCCTGACAATGGACACTTAATGTTTTGAGGCCCTCATGCACGTCTCTACCCAGGGACAACGTGGAGCCTCCCAATTTTTGGCTGCCCTGCCTAAGGGCTATACTATAATGCACCCACTTCCTGACAATGGACACTTAATGTTTTGAGGCCCTCATGCACGTCTCTACCCAGGGACAACGTGGAGCCTCCCAATTTTTGGCTGCCCTGCCTAAGGGCTATACTATAATACACCCACTTCCTGACAATGGACACTTAATGTTTTGAGGCCCTCATGCACGTCTCTACCCAGGGACAACGTGGAGCCTCCCAATTTTTGGCTGCCCTGCCTAAGGGCTATACTACAATAGACCCACTTCCTTACAATGGGCACTTCAGGTTTACAGGCCATCATGCACGTCTCTATCCAGGGACAATGTGGAGCCTCCCAATTTTTGGCTGCCCTGCCTAAGGGCTATACTATAATACACCCACTTCCTGACAATGGACACTTAATGTTTTGAGGCCCTCATGCACGTCTCTACCCAGGGACAACGTGGAGCCTCCCAATTTTTGGCTGCCCTGCCTAAGGGCTATACTATAATACACCCACTTCCTGACAATGGACACTTAATGTTTTGAGGCCCTCATGCACGTCTCTACCCAGGGACAACGTGGAGCCTCCCAATTTTTGGCTGCCCTGCCTAAGGGCTATACTATAATACACCCACTTCCTTCCAATGGGCACTTCAGGTTTACAGGCCCTCATGCACGTCTCTATCCAGGGACAACGTGGAGCCTCCCAATTTTTGGCTGCCCTGCCTAAGGGCTATACTACAATAGACCCACTTCCTTACAATGGGCACTTCAGGTTTACAGGCCATCATGCACGTCTGTATGCAGGGGCATTGGTGAACCTCACAATTTTGGACTGCCCTGGCAAAGGAAAATACTACAAAGACTCACTTCCTCAAAATGGGCACATTAGACTCAAGAGGCCTTCATGTACGTCTCTTCTCAGGGACATCGGAGTGCCACACAATGTTTTCACGTAAAATCTTTCATGTATTAATCTCAAAAAGTAACATACACCAGCTCTATCTCACTATTGGGTATGTGCCCTTAACATTTCCGCCATGAAAAATCATTTTGGGGTCATTTTGGAAGGTTTTCTGGTGAGTCCGTAAAAATGGCGTAAAACGCGGACAAAATTGTTCACAGCTGTGACTTTTCAGTGATAAATGCTTCAAGGGGTCTTCCCCATGCTGTTGCCATGTCATTTGAGCACTCTTCTGAGACTTTTGTGACATTTTTAGGGTTTCTCCATGCTGCCGGGGGGTCATTTCACAAAAATACTCGGGTCTCCCATAGGATAACATTGGGCTCGTTGCTCGGGCCGAGTACACGAGTATCTTGGGAGGCTCGGCCCGAGCTTCGAGCACCCGAGCTTTTTAGTACTCGCTCATCACTAGTCCTTACCTTACCAGTCCGCAGGCTCATAGACCCCTCCATGATCTTGTCCGCTGCACGGAGCCACTGCCGCAGGATGCCATCATGGCTTTCCTGCAGTTGAATGCTTTATGTTTCCACAAAGCATTCAACTGCAGCAAAGTCCTGACGGCAGCGGCGGCCACGTACACCCCGCAATCATCGAGGGGTGCTTCTTGCGGGCACATCTCCCCCTTGATGATCGTGCACGGAGCCTTCGCTGCTGTCAGAGCTTACTGCAGTTAAATGCTTTGCGGTGCCGTAAAGCATTCAACTGCAGTAAAGCCATGAAGGCAGCCTGCAGCGGCGGCTCCGTGCACCATATGGGATCACCGAGGGGTCTATGTGTCTTGTGTGACGTCCTGGACTAGTCAGGTCGTTCCAGGTAGTCACACACAACACCACACCCCCTCCCGATTAGGTGACAGCAGCCAACCAAGAAACCCTTGTCACCACCCTCCAGGTTTGATGTCCACACCAGGGGGGCGGAGCCAGGCAGTTGGCTCCGCCCACCGAGGAGTTCACAGGCCTCAAGGCGGGAAACAGAGTAGTCAAGATCAAGTGCTAGAGGAGAGCAGTCAAGTTCACGGGCAGTCCTGTGTCCAGGCCTGCCAAGAGACTACCGGGTGGCTGGGTCAGAGCCCAGTCACCATTGGCAAGGAGGCAGACGGTGGTGGCTGCCTGCAGGAGCTGGGATTACAGCCGGTGGAACCGTAGGGACCGGGATCGCGTGGTGGCCTGCCGGTACCGAACCGAGGAACCGTTTGGAAACCGGACCAGCAGGGGGGGGTACTCAGACCCAGACAAAGCCCCGAACCAACAGGGCCGAGTCAAATCAACTGATTGCGGACTGGACTTTAGGACCTAATCCCACACAAGACCCGTTAGAAGACAACAGCCCAACCATACAGGGTAAAGCCAGCGAAAAGGCATAGAGACCCAAAGGGCCAGCGTCTGCGGGCAAACAGGCTCCTACGACATATGCAAGTCGGGGAGCGGACTACCGGTGTCTAGGCAGAGGAGTCAAACATTTACACACAGAGGTGCAGGAGAAAGGCGGAAACCACCAACCTATACTGGGAGAAGCTGCAGCCAGCTGCGGGCCCCGTTCATCACTCCGTTTGGTTTACCAGAGACTCCGGTGTCTTGTATCATAGTGAGTACACCAGTGCCTTCGGGCCGCGCGCCGCGTCGCACCGCAACACTTCACCCTGCACCCCGGCCCACGCCAATCGGGCCCCGGGACCAACACCCCCTACCCACGGAGGGGTCAACACCTAGCTGCGCCATTACACCGCTCCCGGGAGCCCCCATACCTTCACCGCAGCGGTGTTGTCTACAATCACCACATCCCGTGGGTGGCGTCACGAACTTACATCTCAAATCAAACAACCGCAGTCCCGGCCGTGGAATATCCTCACCCAAGTCCCCGCGTGTAGCGCCAACTCCCTTGCAGAGCGACGTGACCCCCGGGTCCATGAGAGGCTCGAGCCACCACCTGCAGTACGAGCACGGATCCGAGCGGCTGAGCCCGTGGGGCGGTACACATCGACTCTTCTGGCATCTGCGAACAGGATAGAACCGTCCACTTACCTGTGGAAGTGTGCCTTGAGCGTCCCGCTGAAAAATTGGAGAATCCGCCATCTTGGGCGCGAAAAGTTCCCGCCCAAGCCGTCTTCCCTGAACAGAAAGGGCGCGAAAGCGAAACTCCGCCCCCCGAGAGCGGAGCAGAGCAAAAAGCAAGTGAAGTGCTCGGAAAATACCAAGGGGGGACGGAAAGAAAATGTCTGCGCCTACCGGAGACAGCGAAGGGGCGTCAGCCGCAGGAGTGGCGGCGCCCGAAGATGGAAATGCGATAGCCCCCGCTCCGGTCGCACAAGCGGAGGAGGCCGCGGGTCCGGCGGTCGCCCAGGTAATGCTGATCTCTCTGCTGTACGTGTCCGACACTGCCTGGTTACCCCAGTACGGTGGGAAGCCTGATACGTTACAGGCGTTCCGAAAAAAGATATGCTCGGTTCTCGATCTGTATGCCATGACCGGCAGACAGCATGCAGTGGTAGTGCTGGGGCAGGTTACCGGTGTGGCCGAGCAGGAGACGGAGACCTGGGTCGACGCGGACCGGGCCTCGGTGACCACCATCTTTGAAAAGCTCCAGACCGCCTTTGAGACCCGCACCGAAGCCGAGCTGCAGTTCTACCACTGTTGGCAGAGACCCGCAGACAGTATCAGAGACTATGCCCTGCGCCTGCAGACGGCCCTCCGAACCCTGAAGCGGGTGGATACCATCAACGAGGCCGACAGCAATAAGATGTTAGTGGAACAGTTTCTGCGGGGACTGGGGTCCGCTGAAGATTGCAAGCAGCTGCGGTTGTGGGCCCTGGAGCACCCTGA
This sequence comes from Anomaloglossus baeobatrachus, assembly GCF_048569485.1. Taxonomy (NCBI): domain Eukaryota; kingdom Metazoa; phylum Chordata; class Amphibia; order Anura; family Aromobatidae; genus Anomaloglossus; species Anomaloglossus baeobatrachus. The sequence continues at coordinate 414,134,198 of NC_134357.1, read as the reverse complement.
GCTGGACTTTGCGATATTGAAAGAACGGGCCATAAAGGCCCTACAACCCCTTGATGTTGGTGCTCCTGACATGGCCCCTTGGCCGGCCGAATCGGCTCCCATCTCGGTGGTGCCCCCGCTCCTGGCCCCGCCGGCCCCTGCAGCACCCGCCGGGGAGAGAGATGAGCTGGCCGAAAAAGTACAGCGCATGAGCGAGGACCTCACCCGGGTGATCGCCGCACTCAAGCTCCCGCCGAGAGTCAAGCCTCCGGCAATGATCCAGGTTGCTGACAGTCCGGAGGGCGTCCCTTAGATGCAGCGGAGGAAGAACACCGACCCGCGGTATGGGCCACCTGTGTGCTACAGGTGCAACAAGCCTGGCCATTACTCTAGGCGATGTCCGTTAAACGAGCAACCCCTGAGGCCAAGGGCCAATCCTCAGGAGTAGACCCCCATGGCCCGGCTGATTGGAGAGACCGGTTTGTAGGAGGCCGCCCCATCATCTCCCTGGTGGTGGACGGCGTCCTGACCATGGCCCTGTTGGACACTGAATCGCAGGTAACCACTATGCCCCCTCCCGATTAGGTGACAGCAGCCAACCAGGAAACCCTTGTCACCACCCTCCAGGTTTGATGTCCACACCAGGGGGGTGGAGCCAGGCGGTTGGCTCCGCCCACCGAGGAGTTCACAGGCCTGGAGGCGGGAAACAGAGTAGTCAAGTTCAAGTGCTAGAGGAGAGCAGTCAAGTTCACGGGCAGTCCTGTGTCCAGGCCTGCCAAGAGACTACCGGGTGGCTGGGTCAGAGCCCAGTCACCATTGGCAAGGAGGCAGATGGTGGTGGCCGCCTGCAGGAGATGGGATTACAGCCGGTGGAACCGTAGGGACCGGGGTCAGGCGGTGGCCCGCCGGTACCGAACCGGGGAACCGTATGGAAACTGGAGCACCAGGAGGGGTACTCAGACCCAGACAAAGCCCCGAACCGACAGGGCCGAGTCAAATCAACTGATTGGGGATTGGACCTAATCCCACACAAGACCCGTTAGAAGACAACAGCCCAACCATACAGCCAAGGCATAGAGACCGAAAGGGCCAGCGTCTGCGGGCAAACGGGCTCCTACGACATATGCAAGTCGGGGAGCGGACTACCGGTGTCTAGGCATAGGAGTCAAACATTTACACACAGAGGTGCAGGAAAAAAGCGGAAACCACCAACCTATACTGGGAGAAGCTGCAGCCGGCTGCGGGCCCCGTTCATCACTCCATTTGGTTTACCAGAGACTCCGGTGTCTTGTATCATAGTGAGTACACCAGTGCCTTCGGGCCACGCGCCGCGCTGCACCGCAACACTTCACCCTGCACCCCGGCCCATGCCAACCGGGCCCCGGGACCAACACCCCCTACCCACGGAGGGGTCAACACCTAGCTGCGCCATTACACCACTCCCGGGAGCCCCCATACCTTCACCGCAGCGGTGGTGTCTACAATCACCACATCCCGTGGGTGGCGTCATGAACTTACATCCCAAATCAAACCACCGCGGTCTTGGCCGTGGAACATCCTCACCTAAGTCCCCGCGTGTAGCGCCATCTCCCTTGCAGAGCGACATGACCCCCGGGTCCGTGAAAGGCTCGAGCCACCACCCGCAGTACGAGCACGGATCCGAGCGGCTCGGTGGTCACAGCCGAGCCCGCGGGGCGGTACACTTGCAGTTTGCAAGAAGCAAGTAGAGACACCGCGGGAACGGAGGACAGGTGAGAATATTCTTTTTTTGTCTGGGAGTATAAGCTGAGGGGGGAGTTTTCAGCATAAAAAAGGGCTGAAAAACTCGGCTTGTGTTCGAGTGTTCTAAATGTAATTTTCGGCTCCTCCTGAGCGCTTACCTCTTCTCTGCAGCCCTGCGCGTCCTCTTCTTCTTTGCTGCCCCGGTGGCAGTGTGATGACGGCCACTGCATGTTGGTTCGGGACTGAGGAACTCCTCCGCCTCAGTCCTGTTGCCGGCCGCACTGTTCAAATGTACAGCACGTCTGAAAAATGTGCATACATTTGAAAAGCGGCACGGTCTCCAGGACCTGTACACTGGATATGTACAGGCCTTGGACTTCTGCAGTGCAGCGTTAGGACTTTTGGTGAGTCACATGACTGTGATGTCACCACAGGTCCTTCTGCAACCACGGAAACTGCAGTTATAGTACAGAACTTATGCTAATGCTGCAGTTTGGGATTGAAAGGCTGGGGGCCCCTCAGAGTGTGAGAGCCCTCAGAGCGTGGGGGCCCTGCCCAGTCTGCCCGAACATAATGCCGGCACTAAGAATCAGGTGGCACTGTACAGCAGCCGCCACACTATATAAGGCATGGAGGCCACTGAGGGCCCGTGGCTTACCAGGGGATTCCCCGGTACCCCGGTGGGCCAGTCCGACCCTGTCTTTAGTGGACACACACACATTCGTACACTCAGCTTTATATTAGATAGAGCTGTAGCGTTCTGATCTACACACAGTTTATATTAATCCCTTTCATTAAAATGCACTAAATTTCAGTCTGCAATCTTATGTCCTTCATTCTTTTTCAGACCTCTTGAAATGTAGTTTGCAGCTTGATGCAAATGTAATATGTGGGCAATTACCCTTGATGTAAATATATGTAAATTATGTTTTATATATTTACTGTCGTATATTGTAAATGCATGTGTGGATATTTAAGTGTTTTAGAAGAGAATAACTTAGGATGTAGCAGAGCTTCGGAGAGTTAGATTACTAAAAGATGCATTCATTGGTTGGTTGGGTTAGCCGGCGGTAGAGTGATTGTACAAGAGGTGTTAGATAAGAGAGGGCTAAAATAGTTAAGGAAGGGTTGACAGATGGTTAGGAAAGGGAGCTCCAGAGGGGGTCATTCAAGAATTGACTTCAAAGTGAGAAGACGGGGCTTCGGAGTAAGGGAGTGAGACAGTCAGGGAACCTCGAGGTAATCTGTGGAGGTTTGTAGCCTACGACTCACCCCAGCGGGCTCAGAGAGTTGCCTGGCTAGAGAGCTGTCGGGGCCCAGAAGTGAAAAAATGTGTGTGGTAGTAGGGGGAACGAGGCACAGACCTGAAAGTATAGAGGATGCGGGGGACAGCACGAAGATTAGTACCCCACAGAGAGCGGAAGGAAGGCAACGTTTGTCATAATTGTGTGAAGACTAGCACTAAACAATACTGGTTGGTTAAGTGAACTCTGGTTTCGTGTGTCTTATTTCATTGAGGACTGACAGCAGGGGTGACAGATAGCAGCGTGAACCAATAAGTAAGTGTCATACACCCCGCCCGAAGTCAGTTCTGTACACAGAGTCTCCGTGCCAAAGGAGAGCAGCGCCTGCACAGCCCGAGGCCAGCACCTTCGTTTACAAGTTTTAGATATTTGTCATGTGGGAGTGTCTCTACAAATAATATAGGCTGGGTGCGAGGTCTATATGTATCAAGGGAGCTGCTGTTTTCATGATTTCTTTTGTAAGCACAACTTCTACCCTGCACTTTTATCCTTGTGCCTTTCTTCTTTTCTATTGTCTGTTTTCTCTGCCCTTTTTAAGGCTATAGATACTTTCTCCCCTTTCCACAATGTAGAAATCTGTGTACAACCCCTTGCCCTGCCTGCCAGAATCTCTTACACTGTGAAAAGTAGAGGGAGAGCAGAGTGAGCCGTCAAAACTGAGCAGAAACTCTGAATGATTAAAATAAGTTCTTCAAAGACAGGCAATAAGATGAAGGACTTACAGACACTCTGCGGCAGGAAAAAGGTAGAAAAATGATTAATGAGGATGTCTACTTTTTTCACATGCATCACTTAGCAATAGTATAAGGATATGTGGATACTAAGATTCCCCCAAAATTGTAAATGTAACAAAATGGCATTGGTAACTGATCATGTTTCATAGAAACATAATACAATAAAGTACGTATACGTTTAGATGATACAATTTTAATGCCATGCTACAGGTCAAGGGGGCTTCAATGTAACATTATGTAATCACTAGAGTTCCCCTTTTAATTAAAGGGGTTTTCATGGGAGCATAAATAATATTTTAAATATCTCAGATTGTTTTTAAAAAAGTGATTTGTACTGTCTGTGATCCGCAGCAGTTCTCAATGCAAAAGCTCCCCAGTCCCAATTGATCTATGGTTGATGGTCCCAACCTTGAAACACTGGAAATGGCTTGAAATAGCTGCTCAGCCAATCACTGCCCACATGTCATGCGCTGTCTGGTTCCGCACACACAGTTTACTACAGCGGCATCGGACTCTATTCACATTGCAGAGTCCAACATGCAGCCTGGTCTCTCGTAAGAGCTCAGGTTGGCTGGGCGTCGGCTGAGTTGTTTTACTGCTCCCAGCCGTGCCCGAGTTAATCCTTTTTGGAGCAGCGTGCAACTCTTCTGAGAGCCAGGCTGCTAATTATCATCTCCAGCTGGCCTCCTCCTAGTTAAGGCTGAATTCTGGGGAGTGTAGTAAGATCCCGCCGAAGATAGCATCAGCGATCCCCGTCTCAGTGGTTCTCTGTTCATAGTGAACAACAACAGTTGCTTTGTTGCTTTGTGTGAACGCTTTCCTGTTGTGAGATTTTCCCCAACCCTTTTCAGTATTCCCCAAGTAAACATACAGTGCCTTGCAAAAGTATTCGGCCCCTTTGAATTTTTCAACCTTTTCCCACATTTCAGGCTTCAAACATAAAGATAAAAATTGTAATGTTTTGGTGAAGAATCAACAACAAGTGGGACACAATTGTGAAGTTGAGCGAAATTTATTGCTTATTTTAAACATTTATAAAAAATAATAAACTGAAAATTGGGGTGTGCCATATTATTAAGTTAATACTTTGTAGCCCCACCTTTTGCTGCGATTACAACTGCAAGTCACTTGTTGTATGTCTCTATTAGTTTTGCACATAGAGAGACTGAAATTCTTGTCTATTCCTTTGCAATTAGCTCAAGCTGAGTGAGCGTGGATGGAGAGCGTTTGTGAACAGCAGTTTTCAGCTCTTTCCACAGATTCTCGATTGGATTCAGGTTTGAACTTTGACTTGGCCATTCTAGCACCTTGATACGTTTATTTATGAACCATTCCATTGTAGATTTTGCTTTATTTTTGGGATCATTGTCTTGTTGAAAGACACATCTCTGTCCCAGTCTCAGGTCTTTTGCAGACTCCAATAGGTTTTCTTTAAGAATGGTCCTGTATTTGGCTCCATCCATCTTCCCATCAATGTTCACCATGTTCCCTGTCCCTGCCGACGAAAAGCAGACCCAAACCATGATGCTGCCACCACCATGTTTGACAATGGGGATGGTGTGTTCAGGGTGAGATGAGCTGTGTTGCCTTTACGCCAAACATATCGTTTGGCATTGTGCCCAAAAAGTTTGATTTTGGTTTCATCTGACCTGAGTACCTTCTTCCACATGTTTGGTGTGTATCCCAGGTGGCTTGTGGCAAACTTTAAACAAAACTTTTTAAGGATATCTTTGAGAATTGGCTTTCTTCTTGCCCCTCTTCCATAAAGGCCAAATTTGTGCAGTGTACGACTGATTGTTGTCCTATGGAAAGACTCTCCCACCTCAGCTGTAGATCTCTGCAGTTCATCCAGAGTGATCATGGGCCTCTTGGCTGCATCTCGGAGCAGTCTTCTCCTTGCTTGAGATGACATTTTTGAGGGATGGCCGGGTCTTGGTAGATTTGCAGTGGTATGATACTCCTATTTCAATATGATCGCTGATTGATTGCTCTCAGTGAGAGAAAAAAAAATAAAATTTTGTAGTTGTGATACCTTTTAATGGCTAACTAAAATAAAAATAAAATATGATGTTATAAAGCAAGCTTTCGAGACATCTCAGGTCTCTTCCTCAGGCATGGTATGACAAAATATCTGAAGAAACACAAATATATACACAATACAGGGCAGAGCGATGCATAGTAAAAGGAAATTTAAATAAACAAACCCTGAGCTTAGAAAGTGAATCCTTAATTAGCTTTGATTAGTAGTGTGAGTTTTATTGTCCTAATATCCATGTAGGATCAGAGGCATGGTGCCCTAGGTCTCTGGAGCTGACCTCTCAGATTTTGTAATGTGTCATAAATCCTCCTGAGAGATTGAGTCCTGTGTCCACAGAGTTAAACATTGTGATGAATTTGTATTCCCAGACCCTGCGATGTCTCTGTGATCTGAAGTTGCCTTTTAATGTGACAACTTTCATGTGGTTTATGTTGTGTCCTGGAGCACAGAATTGTTTGGCCACAGGTAAATGGATTTTTTTGTCTGTAATTGTGTGGCGGTGAGATCTCATCCTTGCTCTCAGTCTCTGTCCTGTTTCTCCAACATAGAGGCCCCCAATAGGACATATAATGCACAGGATTAAGTACACCACGTTGGAAGAGGACCATGTGAATGTCCAGGAATCTTATAGTCCTTCTGTGTGTTAGGGATCTGTATCTGGTCTTTGGTCTCTACATGAGAGCAGGTTTTGCAGCTCTTTACATTGCAAGGATAAGTTCCTCTTGGTGTGTCTGAGGGCATAGAACTTTGGATCATGATGCTCCTTAAATTAAGAGGTTGCCTGTAGCACAGCAATGGAGGATCTTTGAATATTTTTTTAACCGGTCATCCTTGTGTAGAATGTGGTGAAGTTTCTTGGCCGTACTTCTCAGTACCTCAAGTGTGCCCCAGGACACAACATAAACCACGACTGGACACTAATATGATCGCTTGCACAGTGTTCCTTGGGATGTTTAAAGTTGTGGAAATCTTTTTGTAACTAAATCCAGCTTTAAACTTCTCCACAACAGTATCACGAACCTGCCTGTTGTGTTCCTTGGTCTTCATGATGCTCTCTGTGCTTTAAACAGAACACTGAGACTATCACAGAGCAGGTGCATTTATACGGAGACTAGATTACACACAGGTGGATTATATTTATCATCATCAGTCATTTAGGACAACATTGGATCATTCAGAGATCCTCAATGAACTTCTGGAGTGGGTTTGCTGCACTGAAAGTAAATGGGCCGAATAATATTGCACACCCCAATTTTCAGTTTATTCTTTTATACAAAAGTTTAAAAGAAGCAATAAATTTCGTTCAACTTCACAATTGTGTCCCACTTGTTGTTGATTCTTCACCACAACATTAACATTTTTATCTTTATGTTTGAAGCCTGAAATGTGGGAAAAGGTTGAAAAATTCAAGGGGGCCGAATACTTTCGCAAGGCATTGTATTGTCTCTCCTTTGTGTTTGAGTGTAGTGTGTACGAGGTTCCGTTCACCCTTGTCCGTGTCTTTTCTGTGGGGTTTTTGTTTTGGGTTTCCAGCCCACTCCCAGAGTTGGGGTAGTGAGATCAGGGCTCGGATAGGAAACAGGGCCAGGTCAGGGATACAGACCTCCCTACCATCAAGTGTACCTCCAGGGTGAGGGTGTGCATAGGGGACCCAGTCTTAGTGCCAGCTTAGGAACTCTTGGTCTGTCAGTACCACCCCTGTGACACCACATCAGTGTCTGCCTTAATTCTTGATTGGCTGAGTGGATACTACTTATTTGTCAGAGACAGGAACAGGAAGTATACACCAGTGGGGACCAAGTAAGCAATGGAGTATGAACTGCAGAGGATCACTGAATAGGACTATTACTTCTTTTTTTTTTGGAAGGGGGGGGTTATTAAGAAAACTCCTTTAATCGTATATAGTCTATTGGGGGGAGGGTGGTGGGCCCTGATGAGCCTTGTGTTCATCCTATAGTAGAGCACGCATTCTGAGCTATAAAAATCTCTTAAAAATGATGCCTATTGCATTGTAATATAGCAGCAGATGAAGAAGTGCAGGACATGATCCTCTCCTCCAAAGATTCTTCTGTGAGAACGGCAGCCGTCTCATTTCATCTGTCAGTATAGACTGGAGGATAAACACCAGAAAGATGGAACAGAGAGCGAGAGCAGAAGCCTATAAGCATTAATATTCCAAATACAGCAAAAATCACACATAATTTTATTTTCAGTGGGGGAAAAGATAGATGGTGGAGGAGGTGCAGGGAGACAGATCAATCTAGAAGTTTAATATATGTGCGGGAGAGAGCAGTGTGTGCAGTAGGATTATAAGTAACCTTGCTATATGGTGCTGTCCGTGAGTTAGAGGAGGGCAGGCGGATAACCTAGATTGTCCCCAGGGGGATGAGGTGAGAAATTAGTAGGGCCAATTTCCTGTCTGATTGACATGAAGGTACACACAGCCCAGAACAGATCGATTAGCAGGATTTGTTAGTGGAAAACGGGGATTTTTTTTAGTGGGTCTATGCTAACGATCCAAGGGAGGACTGGAAATCTAAGAAGCAGATTCTACATACGAAGCGCTGAGGGAGGATTAGCGCAGGCTATGGTGGAAAATACCAAGAAGTGGCAAAAAATGACAAGTTAGTATGGCATCTCTGTGTTAACTCTTCGCCTGCATTGTCCACTTGCAGTATATTTATTTATGTAAGGAAGCTGTGCCCTGCCTTACTACATATCTCATATATTGGATGGCTTACAGTCATATGAAAACGTTTTGGCACCCCTATTAATGTTAACCTTTTTTCTTTGTAACAATTTGGGTTTTTGCAACAGCTATTTCAGTTTCATATATCTATTAACTGATGGACTCCGTAATATTTCTGGATTGAAATGAGGTTTATTGTACTAACAGAAAATGTGCAATCCGCATTTAAACAAAATTTGACCGGTGCAAAAGTATGGGCACCTCAACATAAAAGTGACATTAATATTTTGTAGATCCTCCTTTTGCAAAAATAACAGCCTCTAGTCGCTTCCTGTAGCTTTTAATGAGTTCCTGGATGAAGGTATATTTGACCATTCCTGTTTACAAAACAATTCCGGGTCAGTTAAGTTTGATGGTCGGCAAGCATGGACAGCATGCTTCAAATCATCCCACAGATTTTCAATGATATTCAGGTCTGGGGACTGGGATGGCCTTTCCAGAACATTGGAATTGTTCCTCTGCATGAATGCCTGAGTAGATTTGGAGTGGTGTTTTGGATCATTGTCTTCCTGAAATATCCATCCCTTGCGTAACTTCAACTTCGTCACTGATTCTTTATTATTGTCAAGAATCTGCTGATACTGAGTTGAATCCATGCGACCCTCAACTTTAACAAGAATCCCGGTGCCGGCATTGGCCACACAGCCCCAAAGCATGAAGGAACCTCCACCAAATTTACTGTGGGTAGCAAGTGCTTTTCTTGGAATGTGGTGTTTTGTTGCCTCCATGCATAACGCCTTTTTGTATGACCAAACAACTCAATCTTTGTTTCATCAGTCCACAGTACCTTCTTCCAAAATGTAACTGGCTTGTCCAAATGTGCTTTTGCATACCTCAGGCAACTCTGTGGCGTGCTTGCAGAAACGGCTTCTTTCACATCACTCTCCCATACAGCTCCTCCTTGTGCAACGTGCGCTGTATTGTTGACCGATGCACATTGACACCATTTGCAGCAAGATGATGCTGCAGGTCTTTGGAGGTGGTCTGTGGATAGTCCTTGACTGTTCTCACCATTCTTCTTCTCTGCCTTTCTGATATTTTTCTTGGCCTGCCACTTCTGGGCTTAACAAGAACTGTACCTGTGTTCTTCCATTTCCTTACTATGTTCCTCACAGTGGAAACTGACAGTTTAAATCTCTGAGACAACTTTTTGTATCCTTCCCCTGAACAACTATGTTGAATAATCTTTGTTTTCAGATCATTTGAGAGTTGTTTTGAGGATCCCATGATTCCACTCTTCATAGGAGATTCAAATAGGAGAACAACTTGCAAGTGGCCACCTTAAATACCTTTTCTCATGATTGGATACACCTGCCTATGAAGTTCAAAGCTCAATGAGGTTACAAAACCAATTTAGTGCTTTAGTAAGTCAGTAAAAAGTAGTTAGGAGTGTTCACACCAAGAAATTGATAAGGGTGCCCATACTTTTGCAGCGGTCAAATTTTGTTTAAATGCGGATTGCATATTTTCTGTTAGTACAATAAACCTCATTTCAATCCAGAAATATTACTCAGTCCATCAGTTATTAGATATATGAAACTGAAATAGCTGTTGCAAAACCCCAAATTGTTATAAAGAAAAAAGGTTAACATTAATAGGGGTGCCCAAACTTTTTCATATGACTGTATATAACTGCCATTCATATCCATTGGGAGATACAAGATATATGTGTAGCACCTAAGGGCAGGGGTTGTTAGGCACGGGGATGTCTCGTACCTGAGTTACTCGTCACCGTGCTGGTGTGATGATCCGGGATGTCGCGGTGTTCACCAAAAGGAGGGAAGATGATGGGGGTAGTAGTAGTAGAAATGTCATGACGCCACATGTGGTATGCGGCCAGGGATTCAGCCGCCGCAGCTGTCACTCTCCTCCTGGGCTGATGGTAGTAGCAGCCAGAGATGGTATCACTCCCCACAGGTGGAGCCGGCCCCGGGGAGGATGATAAGGGGAGTAGTGATGGCATTTGAGCACCAAGGCGAGGGGCGGCAGTGCCGGTAATCAAGAGTGAGAGTCAGTGACTGCGGTTCCAGGTGTCTTTACTCACTCTTTGTGCTGTGCCGCTCGCCCAGATAGTACTGGTCACCCGCTGTGATGGGCTCCGTCGACCTCGGATAAGTTAGGAGAAGTCACCGGTGTTGGAAAGAAGAAGAAAGTCCTTTTTCAGAGTTGCCCTTCCCGCTGTGAGGCAACTGGGCCGAGCGCTTTGATACCAGCCCCAGGCCCCATGTAGAGAAGAGAAGAAGGAGGTGTTGGTGTCGTGTCCCAGAACTGGTGTCCCAGGTAGACTGACTAGTGATTCTGTGAGTGTGCTCCTCCTTCTACACCAAGTGCAACCCACCCCCCAGGTGGCTGGCTTCAGTGACCGGGGAAAGTCCCATGACTTATGATGGCCACACCCCTGCCTACCCTGAGCCACTCCTCCCTGGGAGAAGGCTCCTGAGCTTTATGTGAGTGTGAAATATGGAACACCGGTGATTAACCCCCTCCTTACCCGAGGCTTATATCGCACTTAAAATAAAGTGCATTTTCTGTGGCGACTGAAGCCCCAGGGGCGCCACATTTGCCGCTACATGTTTATTGAAGTGGGAAAGAAGACATCAACGATCTTAAGACTGATGTTGGTCATAACTGCCTGAAAACCCTACAAATCTGACAAAAAGGACAGTTTTTCTTTGGAAAACTTCAAAACCTCTTTTGTTAAAGAAAAAAACAAACTTCTTCACTCACCCTTCCCAGTTCCAGTGTTGATTCTACGCCTCTGCTCACGGTTTTTGCTATCTGGAGATCTGACATCACATCAACGGTGCAGCAGCTAATCAGTGAGCTCAGCAGCTTTCAGGCAGAGCCATTGAGATCACTGATAGGCTGTAGTGCTGTCAATGTGATGTCAGCACTGCAAACAATAGCAGATAACCATAGACTCAATGATGGACCTGGGGAGGGTAAGTAAAGCCAGTTTGATTTTAAATAAACTGGAGCCAGGGAACAAGAGTATTCAGAAACTGGAAAAACCCTTTAAACTCTTACTGGGAGAACATTAGTCCTGTTCAAGCTACATGACATTTGTAAATAAGACTCCTTTGGTGACCAGGTGACAAAGGAAGGACTCCCATGATATGGCCTATATGGAGGACAGTAGAAGCTGTTAGACAGCTACTTCTTATCTCAGAAACTTAATACATAAGAAGTCTGGAACATAAGTATACATTGACACTACTGTAGTTCAGCCATACCTGGTACATATATTTGAATACTGGTCCTTGAGGGCCTCTGTTGTGTCAGGGCAAAGGGTTACTTAAAGAGTTATTCCCAAAACCATAAGCTACCATCTATCCACAGAATAGGGGATATCTTAATGATTGTTTATGATCCATCTGCTAGGACACCACGCAATCTCAAGAAAAATATATCCTGGGAATTGGGCTCTGCAGAACCGCAACTTGAATGGAACTTTATCTCTGATTCACTGATTATGGTAGTGCTTCTCAACTCCAGTCCTTAAGACCCACCAAAAGATCATCGTTTCAGGATTTCTTTAGTATTGCACAGGTAATAATTCCATCACCTGTGTGATACCTAAGGAAATCCAGACCACATGATCTGTTAGTGGGTCTTGAGGATCGGAGTTGAGGAACACTGCCTTGGAAAGCCGGGTAAATTCCAAGTGGGGCCCTACAGAGCCTTGTTCCTGGGATCTATCGTCCTGTTCTCAGGATCACTGACGGCTCAGGAGTTAGGGCGGCGTTACACGGTACGATATATCGTGCGATATGTCGTCGGAGTCACGGAATTCGTGACGCACATCCGGCATCGTTAGAGATGTCGTACCGTGTGACACCTCCAAACGACTGTTAACAAGCAAAAATACTCACCTTATCATTGCTCGTTGACACGTCGTTCATTTCCATAATGTCGTTCCTCCTTCTGCGCGCCGGTTGTTCGTCGTTCCCGAGCACATCGCTACGTGTGACACCACGGGAACGACGAACAAAAACTTACCTGCGTCCTGCCAGCAATGAGGAAGGAGGTGGGTGGGATGTTACGTCCCGCTCATCTCCGCCCCTCCGCTTCTATTGGGTGGCCGCTGTGTGACGTCACTGTGACGCCGAACGTCCCTCCCCCTTCATTAAGAGGATGTTCGCCGCCCACAGCGACGTCATTAGGGAGGTAAGTACGTGTGACGGGGTTTTAACGACTTTGTGCGACAAGGGCAATGAATTGCCCGTGACGCACAAACGACGGGGGCGGGTGCGATCGCTCATGCGAACGCACGATAAATCGTTGTGTGTAACGCCGCCCTTAGACTCCCATTAATTAGTAAGTTCGAATGTATAGGGGGTAACATATGATCTTTGGAATAATCCTTTCAGTCAGATATACTATGGATTCAATTTATAGCATGCCGGTCCACTACTCCATTACGTAGGAGCTCTAACCACTGACTCATGATTATTGTTGAGTTATGCTATGCTATTCTTGCTGTCGAAAGTGACAGAACCTTTATTGAAGCGTCCGAGGGAAACACTAAATCCTTATGTGATCATAGCCTCGATTAACTATATATACAATGCAGACATATAAAACAATTAACTGTGTGGTTAAAATGTACATAATAAATCTGATTCCATAGATTAAAGCTATTTGATTCCTAATGCAAAGTAAACTTCAACATATGCGACATTCGGAAATCTGACGCTTCTTTGATAACTCATGTCAAGTGAGTGACCGTGTGACCAAATGTTTACTTAACAAATGCAATCCTATATGACGTCTTCCCTTTATAAATATGCAGATATAAAATATAACAGCATCCGATGTAAATCAGCGCCAAGTGATCCCTTATTAGAGACTCAGCAATGGATGATGTATTTATCTATCCTGTCTCCACTATAATCCCCTTCTTTAATTTCTGGATTATGACATCTCTATCTTCCTCAGTGTAGATTGTATCGCGGTTTCCTCTATATCCTTTCTATTCTCATCACATCGCGTGTGTTTTATCTTCATCCCCTTGTGCTGCCTGTCGCTGAGTCCTGAGCCCCCCTGTATGCTTGCAGGTCCCCTCTGCATACTACGCACTACGCTCACCCACAATAGCTCTCCCTTCCCATACTCCCTATCTCCCCTCATTAATTCCAGGGAAAGGTTCCTCTGTCAGTTCTCTGCAGACCAGATACACAATTAGAATTTCCAATTCCTCTTAAACCCATCAATTCTCTAACAAGAACGGACCCGTCTGTATACTTACTATGTCTACACGTGTATGTATTGCTCACTAGGCAGTTTGCTGGTCAAAAGAGTCATTGACTAATGTCTGAATCACTTAATGTTAATAAGGCTTAAAGGAAACCGCTCATCCTCAGTGCAAGGTTTATCATGGGGACATTTCCACCCTATACAAAGAAACCATACTGTATCCTAATGTTAATAGTGGGGGGCAAAAGCCTCTCGCAACCCTTTTCAAAGGTTTTTTCCAAAAGCACATTTAGTAGGTGCGAAATGAGGGTGGGGTGTGGCCTATAAAAGGGGAGTGGTAATGAATAATTTTCAACAATGCACTTTGCACACCATGCCATACTGTGAAATCTCATGCAGGACCAATAATGCAAGTTAGGGTAGAAAAAAAAGATAGTGGTGCTCCTTTAAGGTAAACATTTCTTCTTGATCAGGGATAATGCAGAATCAAGTCCGGCTTCACTAACTATAGGCTACTTTATTATTAAAATCACAAAATACAGCACATGCTACATCCCCTATAATGCCTCTATGCGTTTCTGGTTTCAAACACCCTTACTCATGAGTAGGGCTGTAAAAGTCCCCATCCGCGCAGTTTCAAAGATGTCCGGGTGCCGTACCCGGGTGTGGGATTCCGGGTGCACGATCCGGACCCGGCACTGGGGAAATTAATTGAAAAATAAAGAAAACAAGAGTTAAGTGAGAGTTTCATACTTACATAGACTTGGTGTCATGGTGGCAAACTGCTTCCGGGTCGCGTATTCACTTCCTGTACTGCGCAGCTTTCCTTTCTTTCCCCGCCTACCGGCCTTCCTGTCTTCTGTAATTGGTTGCAGGCAGACGCGGCCCCAGCCTGTGACAGTGTCTGCCTACAGTCATCGTTCATCGCGGCTCAGTCATAGGCTACACTCACAGCTGGCAGTTGTTCTCTATGGCTGCTAGCTGTGAGATGTAACAGAGCTGGATGCGCCTTCGTGGGACCTCGTGTGGATTACGCAGGACCTGCAGGGTGTTGGGGGTTAATAAAGTGGTGAAGAAGGGTGCGTTTTTGTATTTTTGTCCAAATAAAGGATTTTTCTCTGTGTTTGTGTTTATTTACTGTCACTTATAGATTAGTGATGCAGGTATCTCATAGACGCCTGTGCTATCACTAATCTAGGGCTTAGTAGCAGCTGTGCGCTGTTATTAACCCCTCATTACCCTGATTGCCACCGCACCAGGGCAATTCGGGAAGACACGGTAAAGCACCGGGATTGTCACATCTAATGGATGCGGCAATACCGGGCGGCTGCGAGCTGAACATACCAGCCCCCAGCCAGCTTTATCTTGGCTGGGGATGAAAATTATGGGGCACCGCATGTAATTTTTTTTTTTTTAATTATTTACTTAGGCCGGGGTCACACTTGCTAGGGACTCGCACAAATCTGACATCGCATCACTGACACAGCCATGCACACATCTGACAGGAGCGTGCATGTGTTTCTAGGTACATGCACGCTCATGCTCAGAGCGTGGCAGGCCATGCTAGCTGATGTCATGCCAGACTTGTACGAGTCTGACATCACATCACCGGCACAGCCTCACACTTCTGACAGGAGCGTGCATGTGTTTCTAGGTACATGTGGCCTTGGGAGCCACAGTGGCGTTGTTCTCATCACTGGGAGCAATGCCATGCTTGGAAATAGTGGGGAAATCTCTGCCAGGTACACTAACATGCAACACCACTTCCTTCTCCAGACCAGTAGGAGGAGCTCATAACCTGTGTTGAAGGGAGCCTCTCTGGACACACTGACTTGGAGGAGGGATTAGGCAGTAACAGGAAGCCAGACCTCAGAACAGTAGCTGTCTGAGAGCTGCTACCCAGCTCTCCAGGACCGAGCACATCAAGCGGAACACCGGCGTCCCAGGTTACTGGGTGCTAACGGTCTAGTAGTAATGCCGGAGGGCAGAAGAGTTCACCTCCTCTGGCCCACCTAAACTCCGGAGGCGAAGTGGCAAGAAAGAGCCCAGAGTCACTGCTACAGAGTGGGCTCCAGCACCGGCTCACGCTACCAGTTAGACGGAAGACTTAACACACTTAGAAAGAGGGACGCTGTGCAGCCTCAGGCCACATTGACCTGCAACTGCGCATAAAAGAAGGCTTAACTACCAGGCAGAGAGAAATTCCCCTGCTGCTTCCAGGCTGACCGGGCCACCAACTCCTGGACTTCACCGGATACCAGTAAAAGGAGATTCCAACATGTGTTGTCCAGTTCTTGTTATCGCCCTCAGCCCTGCACCCCCAATGTTCCACCGTCATCCCATCCCTGGGGTCTAGCTTCACCTGCAGGAAGCAAATCTACCCTAGCTGCAAAGACATCTGCCCCAGAGGACAGCGGCGGCTGTTACCTGGCCGCATACCGCAGGTGGCATCACGATCAGCTAAAGATTTTCCTTCCCTTCCTGTACGCCTCGGGGTAACGGAACCGAGTCAGGCCAACCCGTGACAATGCAGAGGATCTACACCCCCCGCCTGGCAACCAGCAGGTTAAAACACCTGCCCCGTGGGACGCTACATTTGGCATCATGAACAGGATATTCGTACCCGCAACAAGTGGGTACTGTGTGCTATTACAAACAAACTGTGTGAAATCTACTTGTTTGAAAGTGTCGCCTGCCCTTGCTGCGCAGCGCGGGAAGAAAAAGGTGCGAAGAGAAAGCCCGCTGCTAAAACCGTTACAAATTAACCTCCGCTTCCCCAGACAAGTGAGGAACCTGGCTGAGGTTCACCAAGGGGAAGGGGAAATGTTTAATGCAGACAGGAACCCAACTGCCATGACCACCGCAACAACGGTCATGCCGCTTTTCATGCCTTATATACCGGGAGCGACCTGGCTGCTGCAGTATTTCGGGCAGTCACATGACTTCAGGGACTTCCATGAGAGACTGTGTGATTTGTTTGCTGTGTACCCCCTTGTTGAGTCAGAGGGCAAGGGTCCTGATTGGTCAGCTCACCAGTGAGGCCCAGCGGGAGGCTAAAGGGTGCTTTACACGCTGCGACATCGCTACCGATATATCGTCGGGGGTCACGTCGTTAGTGACGCACATCCGGCGCCGGTAGCGACATCGCAGCATGTGACACAAATGAGCGACGATCAACCAGCGCAAAAATGTGCAAAATCGTTGCTCATTTCCTTAATATCAATGCTGCTGCAGGTATGATGTTGTTTGTCGTTCCTGCGGCAGCACACATCGCTGTGTGTGACGCCGTAGGAACGACGAACATCTCCTTACCTGCGTCCACCGGCAATGAGGAAGGAAGTAGGTGGGCGGGATGTTTGTCCCCGCTCATCTCCGCCCCTCCTTTGCTATTGGGCCGCCGCTTAGTGACGCTGCGGTGACGCCGCTATGATGCCGAACACACCTCCCCCTTGAGGGAGGGATTGTTCGGTGGTCACAGCGACGTCGTACACAAGGTATGTGCGTGTGACGCTGCCGTAGCGATAATGTTCACTACTGCAGCGATCACTAAATGTCGTACATACGACGGGGGTGGGTGCTATCGCATTCGACATCGCTAGCTAGCGCTAGCGATGTCGCAACGTGTAAAGCACCCTTAAGACTTGGCTGGAGATTGATAAAGGAACTGTAGAGCAAGTTATGGCGCAGCTAAGGACTGCCTTTGATACTCACACGGCCGCAGAGCTAAAAGTACAATTCTTTGGATGCAAGCAAGGGGTGCAGGACAGTGTACGGCACTATGCTTTAAACTTCCAACTTGCGGTGAGGGCTGTGAGGCAAGCGGACCCTGGAGCTGTGAGTGAAGGACACCAACAGCTCACGAGCAGTTCATCGGGGGGGCTTTTGTCTCCTGATCACCAGACCCAGCTGCGCATTCTCACCCTGCAAACCCCTGACTGGACTTTGCCCAATTTAAGGACCAGGCCCTTTAGGTGCTGCAAGACACGGCATCGGGTGTTACAACTCCTTCCCGACTACCTGCCATCACATACCAGGAGGAGGCGCCCCCCACCCGGACCATGGTGGAGATGATGCCCAGAGCTTGGGAAGCAGTTCTTCTGCAGACCTGAGGCTCCAGGTTCAAGAACTAACTAAAAGTGTCGCCACCCTAATTAAAGCTGTACAAGTGCTGCAGATGACCCCACAGCTGGCGAACATGGGGTTGCCCCTCCGCCCGGATGATGCTTCCAAGTAGCGAAGGGGAAAACCCGTTGGTTGAAGACGGGCCAGTGATCACTGTGACTCTGCTGGGCGGCTGATTTGCTGCCACTGTGACAAGGCAGGGCACTATGCCTGGGACTGTCTTCCGGTCCCCGGAACCCGGAGCCAACCCTTGAGACCAAAAAGAACTGAGTTTTCTAACTGGCGGGACAAGTATGTGGGAGGGTGGCCAGTCCTACCAATCGTGCTGGACGGCATACCCATTAATGCTGTCCTGGATACTGGGTCTCAGGTGACCACAATATCACATATTTTTTACCACAGGTACAGGGCCAATGCCGACTTGACCCACGGCCCGTATATGGACTTGTTTATCATTGCCAGTAATAGACAACCCGTGCCGCAGGTGGGGTACAAAGAGGTAACCATCAAGGTGGGGCGGGTGGAGTTAAAAGCACAAGGAATGATAGTGGTAGATGTTGATCGCTGGGTGCGCACTCCAATGGTAACCATCTGCACGAATGTGATCAAAAATTGTTTTTTCTGAAGTGATTGTTTTGTTGCAGCAGGTGGCCAAAACTGCCGGCATCGGGCAATAGAAGGCATTGGAAAAAGAGATCAGGGCCCTGATGCAAAAGTAGGCCCCCGGGGTAGAGATTACCAGGCCCCCATGGAACCCGTGTATTCCTAGGACAGGCCCAGTATCCTGACAGCCCGGGGAATAGTTGAAGTTCGCCAGGGGAAAGTGCCTATCCGAATTCTGAATTGTGGGGAGGAGGAGGTTAAATTGCCCCGGTTTGCCACTGTTGCCAAACTACTCACTGTTGGCAATGACCCTATTGAAGCTGCGGGATCCTTCGTCCCGTCCGACCCGGAGGGGGAGAGGAAGGAAGGTCCACGGGAGGATTGGTGCCAGCAACTGCACATTGGTGCAGATTCTACCCAGCCCCATGAAATACAAGGAGTCCACTGGGTAGTACGAGAGTGCGAGAGAGTCTTTAGTAAACACCCTTTAGAGTTTGGGCAAGTGAAGGGGATTCGTCACCAAATTCCCACCGGGGACCACCCTCCCATTAAAGAAAGATACCATCCTGTTCCCCCTGCTCACTATCAGCGAGTAAAATAAATGCTGTGGGAAATGAAAGAGGCTGGGGTGATCAGAGATAGCTGTAGTCCCTGGGCTGCTCTACTGGTTCTGGTCAAAAAGAAGGATGGCACGATGAGGATATGTGTAGACTTTAGACAGCTGAATCGTGTAATCCACAAGGATGCTTACCCATTGCCTAGGATAGAGAAGTCCCTGGCTGCCTTAAAATCTGCAAACTACTTGTCTACCCTAGATGTCACCAGTGGGTACTGGCAGGTTCCCGTGGCTGAAAAAGACAAAGAGAAGACCGCATTCACCACGCCTATGGGTCTCTATGAATTCAATTGCATGCCACTTGGACTTTGTAATGCACCAGGAACGTTCCAGAGGCTGATGGAGTGTTTCCTGGGGCACAAGAATTTTGAAACCGTCCTGCTATGCCTGGATGATGTGATTATGTATTCAAAAACATATGAGGATCATCTACGACACCTGGCGGAAGTGTTTGAAGCCCTGTCCGGGTTTGGCCTCAAAGTGAAACCAACAAAGTGCCATTTGCTGAAGCCAAAAGTGCAGTACCTGGGACACCTGGTGAGCACTGAAGGTGTGGCCCTCGATCCCGAGAAGGTCACTGCCATCAGGGACTGGCTGAGACCAACTTCCATTAAAGAGGTGAGGCAGTTTCTCGGCCTAATGGGCTACTACCGGCAGTTTATCGGCAGATTCACTAAGATGGCGTCACCGCTGCAAGATCTCCTGGTGGGCCAAGCCAAACGATGGGGACCTCCCTTCGAGTGGAATGAACAGCAGGAAGAGTCTTTTCTCCAGCTGAAGAGGGCACTCACTGGAGAAGAGATACTCGCCTACCCGGACTACGGACAACCCTTCATCCTTTATACGGACGCCAGTAAAGTGGGCTTGGGAGCTGTGCTGTCCCAGGTGCAAGAGGGCTGTGAGAAAGTGATAGCCTATGCCAGCCGAAAGCTTCAACCTACTGAGCGGAACCCGGAAAACTACAGTTCATTCAAACTGAAGTTCTTAGCTGTGGTTTGGGCAGTCACTGAACGTTTCAGACACTATCTTGCATCAGCAAAATTCACCATTTACACAGATAACAACCCGCTGACCCATCTACAAATGTCAAAAATAGCAACAAGAAGAGGAGATAAAAACTCCCCCAAAAATGTATTATAAAATGTACTCACAGCAAAAAAGGGCAACCAGTCCAGTTAGCCCAGGCCAACACATCTAATGCACAAACAGGATGCAGACAAGCCTCTCAACATGATGGACACTTCACAGGTGCAAGGTAAATTGCACACTAGTGGCGCGCATAGGGCACTGTTCACACTTGTATGCGCATGGTGTCCAGACAGCAACCTATTACCACGCCCTTACTATTAGATTAGGCGGGTTACTCGGACACTACTCACTGCAGCACGTAAGGGACAGAAATTCCACTATGCACGGCCGTATTAAGAGGCCCGGCTGCACCCCGCATAATCAAAGTGCAAAAATACATATAAAATATATGTGAGGTATTAGTTTGTAAATTGGCCAATGTACGTAAGCCCACAATCCTCATCACGGATCCTCACGCTTGCGGGTCCCTACACTGATAAATATCAAAAATAGCAACAAGAAGAGGAGATAAAAACTCCCCCAAAAATGTATTATACAATGTACTTGTGTCGCCCTGGGCAAGCCAGGGGTCACAGGTCACAACACCACCACACCCCACATCCCAGGTAGGCACACCTAAGCTGAACCAAAAATCCTTGTTGCCTTCCTCCAGGAGTCTGATGATGCACACCAGGGGGTGGGCCAGGCGGTTGGCTCCGCCCACCAAGGAGCTCACAGCTCTGGAGGCAGGAAGTGTCAGGCAGATGAGCCCAGGGTGAGCCTGTGTCAACAGCAGAGTAGCCCAGGCAGGGGCTAGAGTAAACAACAAAGAAGTGAAAGTGGAGGAAAGAAGAGTAGTAAAGGAGGAAAGCAAGAAGTGGTGACAGAGCAGAGAGTGTGCAAAGCCTGAGAGCCCAGCTTTGTGTAGGGCCAGTACAGCAAGGTCAGCGACGGCGGTGACTGTCCGGAGGGGGACCGTTTGGAAGTTCCTGGAAGGACCCCGTTGGCTGTGTGCCCGGTGGTCTGGAGCAGTGTTCCGAAGGACAGTCAGCACCAGGGCAGGGGCCTCTCGGACCCCGGCAAGGCTAGGAGTCGCCAAATTTGCCGAATCCGTCAGTGAAGGGGACGTAGATTCCCCCAACAACCAAGTCCCGATTGAAGGCAACAGTCCAACCTGTACAACAGAGGCACCGCCACCGCCAGGGCACCAGTCTCTGAGGGCCAGCGCCTGCGGGCAAAGTGTAGTGCTCCTCCGGCCCAGCTTGAAGCCGGGGAGCGGGTTACCGGTGGGGACCCATCGCAACCAACCGTACATACAGGTGCAAGGAAGAGGGACATCACCGTCACCTACCGGGAAAGCAAAGCAGCCGTCTGTGGGACCGTCCTACCAGCCGTTGGTTTACCGTACAAACTGTGTCCGTGTCTCAGGCTGAGTGAGTACCACAGTGCCGCAAGGCACGGCGCTGCCCCCCCGCGTCCCTGCGCCCACCAGGCCCTGCACCTCACAAGCCATCACTGGGCCCCGGGATCACCAACCCCTACCCACGGAGGGGCAACACAACACCTGGCTGCTCCCCATCACCATCCCCGGGATCCCCGCATTAAGCAGCGGTGGTGCTACACATCACCACAACCGTGGGTGGCGTCACGGACATTATCCCAACATCCCAAAACCCCCTTTCACTCACGGGCGAGGAGTGCCGCTCGAGGAAAACCCCCGGGATCCGGCCTACGGCTCGAGCCACCACTGAGCAGCCGGACCCGAGCAGAAGGGGTGAGCGCGGTGTGCTGACACCCTCCTCCCCGCCCGCGACAACTTGGCGTCACGAACAGGATCTTACCGCTCTGCCGTCTGGTAGAGGTGCGCCTTGTTACCGCCGGAGGTATCCGGCAGAAAAATTTCAGAAGCCGCCATCTTTGGCGCGAAAAGTTCCCGCTCGAGCGTCTTCTCGAGCAGTAGAGGCGCGAAGGCCAGAACCCCGCCCCGAGAGAGGAGGGGCCGGAAAGAGCTAAGGGGGACGCGATGGCGGCTGGCCGCATGTAGCTGCGGCTGTAAAAGCAGAGACGCCAGGACTCTGCAGATGGACTGGGTTCCTGGAAAGTATAACTGCCGAGATGTCCGCCCCACCTAGTTCTGCGGAGACTACCGAGCTGGTGTCTGGAACAGCAGCATGGTTGAGAGCCCGGGCGGCGGGGATCTGCCGTCGCTACCAGAGTCAGATCGGCGGGCTGATGGAGCAGTGGGCCGCGGAGGTGGAGGCCCTAGTTGCTGTGGCGCGAGTGTATGGAGTGGAGGCCGTGATGGAGGAGCTGGAAAATGACCCACGCCCCTGTGTCCCCGAGGGACCGGTCGCTGCGGCTGAGGGACCCGGTCTACCCCTGGCTCCTGTGTTACCTCCGTCCTGCTCGCTCGCGCGCTGCACCGCACCTGGCCCGGCGGGTGTGCCTCCCTCTGTGACTGCAGCGGGGGCAGAAGATAGCGACTCCGGGCCTGACACCGAGCCTGTGTCAGAGGAAGAGTAGGGGGTCGTTGCCCTGTCTGGCATGGAGGCCACTTATGTTCCCCGAACCGGGGGCGACGGGTATCGAGCGGCCCTTCCACGCCGTGCTTGCTACGCACTGGAGGGGCTGGTGCCCGTGTCCTTCCACCCCGAACCGGGTGAGGAGGACGAAGACATCGAGTAGGGCAATGGATGCCCGCAGCACCGTCCCCGTTGGGACCACCTGCTTGTTTGTTTGGTTGAAAAGTTTTGAAAGTTCTGCAATAATAAGAAAGATGATTATCCGAGTTTTCACCTGATTGTCTGCTGTGATTTGCAACCGGCAGGAGCCGGCACCGTTGTCCCCGTGGGGACCGTTTAAAAATGCATGGGAACTATCCATGGACAAGCCCGTGAACTTTGCAGGGCAACCACAAACGTTAGTGGCTTGTAAATATGTTGGGTACTGTTACCGTTTCCGCAGGCCGCCTCCGGAGAGGCAGGTTGGAGGGAGGGCCCTCAGCAGAGCAGGCTGGGGCCCAGCCACCAAAGGAACCGGTGGCTACCCTCTGGAGGGGAAGGACAGATCCCGCTCGGGTACCGTGTGCTGGACTGTGGGTCAAGGGGTGCTGCCTGGGTTTTAGGGGCAGCATCAGGGCCAGGTTACTTGGGTGGGAGAGAGCGGAAACCGTGACCGTATACCGTTGAAACGTTAAAAGTAAATGTGCCTCCCGTCTTGGGAAGAATTTATTAAAAATGTTATGCATGTTGTTTAACCCTGTTATCCCCTTTTTACAGAAAAATAAAACCGGTGTAGGACGGCAGCCCGCGGACGGTCTGCATTTTGCTAAGGGGGAATGTGTCGCCCTGGGCAAGCCAGGGGTCACAGGTCACAACACCACCACACCCCACATCCCAGGTAGGCACACCTAAGCTGAACCAAAAATCCTTGTTGCCTTCCTCCAGGAGTCTGATGATGCACACCAGGGGGTGGGCCAGGCGGTTGGCTCTGCCCACCAAGGAGCTCACAGCTCTGGAGGCAGGAAGTGTCAGGCAGATGA
The DNA here is from genome assembly GCF_048569485.1 of Anomaloglossus baeobatrachus. NCBI lineage: Eukaryota > Metazoa > Chordata > Amphibia > Anura > Aromobatidae > Anomaloglossus > Anomaloglossus baeobatrachus. The sequence goes on along the minus strand of NC_134357.1, from coordinate 414,110,526 downwards.
GCCCAGGGTGAGCCTGTGTCAACAGCAGAGTAGCCCAGGCAGGGGCTAGAGTAAACAACAAAGAAGTGAAAGTGGAGGAAAGAAGAGTAGTAAAGGAGGAAAGCAAGAAGTGGTGACAGAGCAGAGAGTGTGCAAAGCCTGAGAGCCCAGCTTTGTGTAGGGCCAGTACAGCAAGGTCAGCGACGGCGGTGACTGTCCGGAGGGGGACCGTTTGGAAGTTCCTGGAAGGACCCCGTTGGCTGTGTGCCCGGTGGTCTGGAGCAGTGTTCCGAAGGACAGTCAGCACCAGGGCAGGGGCCTCTCGGACCCCGGCAAGGCTAGGAGTCACCAAATTTGCCGAATCCGTCAGTGAAGGGGACGTAGATTCCCCCAACAACCAAGTCCCGATTGAAGGCAACAGTCCAACCTGTACAACAGAGGCACCGCCACCGCCAGGGCACCAGTCTCTGAGGGCCAGCGCCTGCGGGCAAAGTGTAGTGCTCCTCCGGCCCAGCTTGAAGCCGGGGAGCGGGTTACCGGTGGGGACCCATCGCAACCAACCGTACATACAGGTGCAAGGAAGAGGGACATCACCGTCACCTACCGGGAAAGCAAAGCAGCCGTCTGTGGGACCGTCCTACCAGCCGTTGGTTTACCGTACAAACTGTGTCCGTGTCTCAGGCTGAGTGAGTACCACAGTGCCGCAAGGCACGGCGCTGCCCCCCCGCGTCCCTGCGCCCACCAGGCCCTGCACCTCACAAGCCATCACCCGGCCCCGGGATCACCAACCCCTACCCACGGAGGGGCAACACAACACCTGGCTGCTCCCCATCACCATCCCCGGGATCCCCGCATTAAGCAGCGGTGGTGCTACACATCACCACAACCGTGGGTGGCGTCACGGACATTATCCCAACATCCCAAAACCCCCCTTTCACTCACGGGCGAGGAGTGCCGCTCGAGGAAAACCCCCGGGATCCGGCCTACGGCTCGAGCCACCACTGAGCAGCCGGACCCGAGCAGAAGGGGTGAGCGCGGTGTGCTGACACCCTGCTCCCCGCCCGCGACATACTCACAGCAAAAAAGGGCAACCAGTCCAGTTAGCCCAGGCCAACACATCTAATGCACAAACAGGATGCAGACAAGCCTCTCAACATGATGGACACTTCACAGGTGCAAGGTAAATTGCACACTAGTGGCGCGCATAGGTCACTGTTCACCCTTGTATGCGCATGGTGTCCAGCCAGCAACCTATCACCACGCCCTTACTATTAGATTAGGCGGGTTACTCGGACACTACTCACTGCAGCACGTAAGGGACAGAAATTCCACTATGCACGGCCGTATTAAGAGGCCCGGCTGCACCCCGCATAATCAAAGTGCAAAAATACATATAAAATATATGTGAGGTATTAGTTTGTAAATTGGCCAATGTACGTAAGCCCACAATCCTCATCACGGATCCTCACGCTTGCGGGTCCCTACACTGATAAATATCAAAAATAGCAACAAGAAGAGGAGATAAAAACTCCCCCAAAAATGTATTATACAATGTACTCACAGCAAAAAAGGGCAACCAGTCCAGTTAGCCCAGGCCAACACATCTAATGCACAAACAGGATGCAGACAAGCCTCTCAACATGATGGACACTTCACAGGTGCAAGGTAAATTGCACACTAGTGGCGCACATAGGGCACTGTTCACACTTGTAGTATGCGCATGGTGTCCAGCCAGCAACCTATCACCACGCCCTTACTATTAGATTAGGCAGGTTACTCGGACACTACTCACTGCAGCACGTAAGGGACAGAAATTCCACTATGCGCGGCCGTATTAAGAGGCCCGGCTGCATGTTGAGAGGTTTGTCTGCATCCTGTTTGTGCATTAGATGTGTTGGCCTGGGCTAACTGGACTGGTTGCCCTTTTTTGCTGTGAGTACATTTTATAATACATTTTTGGGGGAGTTTTTATCTCCTCTTCTTGTTGCTATTTTTGATATTTATCAGTGTAGGGACCCGCAAGCGTGAGGTTCCGTGATGAGGATTGTGGGCTTACGTACATTGGCCAATTTACAAACTAATACCTCACATATATTTTATATGTATTTTTTGCACTTTGATTATGCGGGGTGCAGCCGGGCCTCTTAATACGGCCGTGCATAGTGGAATTTCTGTCCCTTACGTGCTGCAGTGAGTAGTGTCCGAGTAACCCGCCTAATCTAATAGTAAGGGTGTGGTAATAGGATGCTGGCTGGACACCATGCACATACAAGTGTGAACAGTGCCCTATGCACGCCACTAGTGTGCAATTTACCTTGCACCTGTGAAGTGTCCATCATGTTGAGAGGCTTGTCTGCATCCTGTTTGTGCAATAGATGTGTTGGCCTGGGCTAACTGGACTGGTTGCCCTTTTTTGCTGTGAGTACACCCATCTACAAATGGCAAGATTGGGAGCCTTGGAACAGTGGTGTATGGCCAGATTATCTAATTACGACTTCGCGATCAAATACCAGGCAAGGTGGAAGAATGCAAATGCTGATGCCCTGTCCCAAATGCCTTATCTACCAGACATCGGAGAAGACCTGGATGAAATGGAGGAAGTGGAGATGTCGGCGTTCTATTGACACCTTGCCTCTCAATGTTCCCACTGGGTGAAGGAGAAGCAGACCACTGAGCAGACAATTTCCCTCAACATCATGTCCCATTACAACTGGGGGGAGGCCCAGGATAGTGACCCAGCGATGTGGTTGATTAAATAACTATTAACCCAAGAAAACTCGTACCCAGACCCGGATGCTCCACCGGAGGCCCAAAGGCTGTGGAAGGAAAAGGGCAAGCTGTTCATGTGTAAGAAGACACTGTGCCGACAACATATTGCTCTCCGGAACAATGGAGAGTTCTGGCAGGTCATAGTTCCTCAACGGGATGCCTCGAAGATCCTGGAAGCCTATGATGATAGGGCAGGGCATTTCGGGTGGAAAAAATTGGAGGCTGTACTTCGTACCTGGTTCTACTGGATCGGTATGAGACCATCAATTGAAAAACGATGTCAGGAATGTGGACCCTGTAATTTGAGACAGAAGGACTGTGAGAGTCAACGGGGCCCCTTACAGCTAATCGTTACAAAGCAACCACTGAAACTGGTAGCCCTCGTCCATGTTAAATTGACTCCGAGCCGGTCGGGCTATGTGTACGCCCTCACCATCGTGGATCATTACTAGTGATGAGCGAGTACTAAAAAGCTCGGGTGCTCGAGGCTCGGGCCGAGCCTCCCAAGATACTCGTGTACTCGGCCCGAGCACCGAGCCCAATGTTATCCTATGGGAGACCCGAGTATTTTTGTGAAATGACCAGCGGCAGCATGTAGAAACCATAAAACTGTAAATTAAAAAAAAAAACGTACGTGTGTGTGTAAGCGTGCATATAAATATACACGCGGAGTGGAGTGCGGGAGGGGCCGTAGCCGAGCGGGGAAGTGTCGGGCTAAAGGCACGGTCATTCTGTGAGGGCCGGCCAATCACTGCAATTCCATAACAGGGCTGTGGCATTGCATTGGTCTGCCAGCCAATCCCTGCATAAGGGCTGGCTCTAAAAAGAGCGCCAACATGAAGACCACGAGTACAGCACGAGTATCGCGAGATTACTCGGTCCCCGCCGAGTAGCCCGAGTACAGTGATACTCGTGCGAGTACCGAGTAGTAACAAGCATACTCGCTCATCACTAATCATTACTCTTGTTTCCTAGTGGTGGTTCCAGTTAAAGATCAGACAGCTAAAACCACAGCCAAAGCATTTCAAGAGTTCTTCTGCCGGCCCCATGGCTATCCAGAACAGGTGCTCGCCAACCAGGGCCCAGCTTTTGAAGCCGAGGTGTTCCAGGAATTCTGCCAGATGTATGGGTGCAGAAAGATAAGAACCACCCCGTACCATGCCCAAGGTAACAGACTCTGTGAAAGGATGAACCAGAAAATACTTGACTTATTAAAGACTTTGCCTTTGGAGGAAAGAAACATGTAGCCCGAGAAGTTACCAGAAAAAGTTGATAAATATGTCATAAAGCTTGTCACTTTTCTCTTTTTCTGAGCAAGATCATTAACAGAGCAGAAAACTTGTCCAGGAAAGGAGATATTTGCTTCCAGAGCCTTGTTCTGACTGGTGACCATTTCTTTACTCATACTGTACATGAACAAAATAGACCAGTTTCCATCAGTATGCTGGATCACGTTTTCATTAGATGTTTGTTCATACATCAGTTTTCTTCAAATAGAAATAACAGTAAACAAACTAACAATGACATTGTCATGGTTCTGATCCGTGGTGCTCTGCTCTCCAGCAGAGCCGGTGTTCTGTTTTGTATTTTGTGCTGGTGGACGGTTGGTTTCTCGTCCTCAGTTCCTGCTCTGGTGTTAGGAGGGGCCTCTCTCCAGGCGCCTCGATTGCTCTACCTCATCCGGAACGCCGCCAGTCGTAGTTTCTGCCTGCAGTGAGTGCTCTGGCTTCTGTGTGTGCTTTGATCTTTTCCTCCTACACCAAACCTGTTGTTGCCCCTCTCCTCCCGTGTCCCTGACTCTGACATTGTTCCCTGGCTCTTGACCTCAGGCTTTGACCCTTACCTCGGTTCCGCTTTTTCCCAGTATACCTTACGTAACATCCTGGTTTCTGACCTACGGCTTGTACCCTGTCCTCAGCTCCGCTTCCCCCCCCAGTGTACCTTACGTGACTTCCTGGCTTCTGACCTCCGACTTCTGCTCTGACCTTGGCTTTGCTTCATCCCTGTATTCCATACAAGACATAAGAGACTTCTCATCAATGGGGTTTGGCTCAGGGTAGGCAGGGGGGTGGCCATCAGGAGGCATGGGACTTCCCCGGTCACTAAGGCCAGCCACCTGGGGGCGGGTTCCACTTGGGGTAGAAGTAGGAGCAAACTCACGCAATCTTCAGTCAGTCTAACTGGGACACCAGTTCTGGGACTTGACAACATCACCTCTTCTCTTCACAGGGCCTGGGGCTTGGAGCGGAGCGCTCAGCCCAGGTTCCTCACGGCTGGAAGGGCAACTCTGACAAAGGACTTTCTTCTTTCAAACACCGGTGACTGCTTCTAACTTGTCCGAAGTCGACAGGGCATATCTCAGCGAATGACCAGTACTACCCGGGCGAGCGGCACAAAGAGTGAGTAAAGACACCTGGAACCGCAGCATCTGACTCAGACTCTTATTACCGGCGCCGCCACCCCCGCGCCTCAGCGCCAAAGGCCATCACCATCACTACTCCCCTCATCATCCTCCCCGGGGCCCACTCCACCATCCGCCCCGGAGGACAGCGACAGCAGCGGCGGCTAATATCTGGCCACGTACCGCAGGTGGCGTCACGACAATCTTCCTACTACAGCCCCCATCATCCTCCCTCCTTATTGGTGTACACCTCGGGGCATGAAGCCGGGCAGGCCACCTTGACATCCCAGACCACCACACCGGCCCGGTGACGAGTAACTCAGGTATGAGGCCCCGTGTTTGATTCCCCCTGCCCCCTGGGTGCTACAGTAGTTAGTCACAGACATTCTAGTACAGAAAAGAGAGGGCCTTGCCTAGTGGGCTCACAGTCTACAGGATAATTGGGAGGAGACAGTAGGTTGGGGTAGTTTGCGGCAGCTCCAGTGGTGGTGAGGTGGCAATGGGATTATGGGATTATTGCAGGTTGTAAGCTTTCCTGAAGAGATGGATTTTCAAGTTCTGTCTAAAACTTCAGAGTATGGTGGATAATTGGACGTGAATTCCGAAAGATAGGGATACTCGGAAAAGTCTTGGAGGTGATTCGTTGAGGAACATATAAGTGTGGAGGGAAGAAGGAGGTCCAGGGAGTACTGGAGATTACGTGTCCGCAGATACCATGAGGGGGTGCAAAACTATTAGCTGGAAGGCCAGAAGGGATACTGCAGTACTCGGGAGATGTTGAGGGCATGCACTAGCATTTCAGTATATTCAGGACTGAGGAAAGGACGAATTCTAAAATATTTTTGAATTGTAGGCGGCAGGAGGTGGTGAGGGTTGGGATGTGCGGTTTGAAAAACAAGGCAGAGTCAAGTGTTACTCCTAGACAGTACACTTATGATACAGGGGAAAGCGTGATGTAATTTATTGTGATAAATAGATCAGGTAGTGGAATAAAGTTGGATGCAGGAAAGATGATGAGTTTGGTTTTTGTCCACATTGAGCTTTAGGAAGTGTGATGAGAAGGAGAATATGGCTGATAGACACTCTGGAATTCTGGACAACATGGAGGTGATGTCACTCAGGGTCAGAGAGATGGATATGAGTGTCATCAGTGTGCCGCCCCCACGCCTGTTGCAGCCGGGACTGCTCGGTATCCAGACCCGGTGTGTGGCTCGAGGGATCCTCCGAACCCAGGGGTCACGTGGACAAACCAAATAAAAAGGGGGACGTAGTTGTACGGGCTTTGCCGTATTCAGTCGTGACGCACCCACGGTGTGTGGTGAAAGGTGGCACCACCGCTGCTGTTGTGGGACATCCGGGGGAGATGTAAGTGACAGCTGGATGTTAACCCCTCCGTGAGTAGGGATGGTTGCCCCGGGACCCAGTGTCTCTGTGCAGGGGATGGTAATGGCAGGGGCCTGCGCGCCCGGATATACCAGGGGGTGTTTAGTTACTCACAAGCAAATGAATCACATGGGTCTTTTGGTAAACCAAGGTGCTGGTGGCCGGCCGCCGCAGCCGGTTGTACTCTGGTCCCCCACCAGGGTTGGTGGTCGCCGTCTTTTCCTCTGCACTACTTTGTTGTTTGGTTGGACTTCCGGTCTGGAACACGGGAGTTCGCTCCCGGCTTTTTGTGTGCCTGAGGAGCCGTGTCCGTCTGACTCTGACCCGTGGGATCTACAGGCCCTGGCGGTGGCCCTAACCCTCTCTGTGGGTAGTTGTCTACTTTTCGGGACTTGGTTGGGACAGGACCTATAATTCTGCCCTCAATCGTTGATTACCTAGGACCGTTGGTTTCGGTCCTGGCTTCAGGGTCCGAGTACCCTCTCTGTGCACGGTTTCCGGTTCGGGTCTCTGGTGTCGGTACCGCAGGCTCCAACCCTGTCCCGGTCCACCTCGGAACTCCGGCTGCCGTCTTCCCGTCGCCACCAGGTACCACGGCTCCAACCCTGGCGCCTGTCAGCTGGGGACCTCCACTCCCAACTCAACTTCCGACTTAATCTCAAACTGACTGTTTTCCCGCCCCGGTCTCTCCAGACCCCTAGGTGTGCGATTCCTAACCTCCTGGTCCCGCCCACTGGTGTGTCTGTCTTGCCCTAAGGGGGGGTGACTAGGGTTTCAGGTCGGCTGTATGTTTCCTAAGTGAGGGAAGGTGTTGTCCGGGGGCCTATTGTGTGACTACCTGGTTTTGCCAGGGCGTCACAATCAGCGTATAGCTGGTGCTGGAAGTCATATGACTTCTTGAGTTGTCCCAGGTGTTGATGGAGAAAACTAAGGGTCAAAACAGAGCCTTGAGGGATACATATATAGAGCGGAAAGGATTAGGAGGTAGTATTGCTTACTCCCTCCTACTTCGTCTATGCATTAAATAGTTAAAACTTAGAT